>NC_060899.1:10764453-11064453 GCF_014805685.1 Silurus meridionalis
TCCGGCATGAGGGAATAAAATAGGGTAAAAAGGAGAATAAAAATATAAATATAATAACAAAATTTAAAGAAAAATATAATAAGAAAAAGAAGGCAGATAAATAAAGATATAAAGATATATAAATATATATGTATATATACATACATATACATATATACATATATATATATATATACATACACAAAAAAAATGTACACAGAAAATGTTTATGGCAGTGTGCAGTTAACCAGTAAACAACAGTAAACAAGTTAGGCATGGTTTTTGATTGTCCATGAGTGTCCGTGTGCAGTAAGGTGTGGTGTAAAGTGTCCTTGTGCGGAATGGTGTGGTATAAAAATAAGAATATAAAAAAATATGAAATAAATATGAAAAAGAAAATATGAAATGTAAAGTGCACTGTGCTGTGCAAGTCCATGGTATAATGTGCCATAGCACGAAAAGTGTGATTGTGCAGGGGAAAAAGTGTGATGATGGAGAGAGTGGGGTCCATCAACTTCTTTGATGGACCCTTGCGAGGCCTGTTCCGAGTGGAAAACGTATTGGAAAACCTCTTTATGACCCTGGCCACTGTACTGTAGCTCAGTTTCCGGGTGTTACTAATCTATTTATATCCTGGGCCATCTTTGTGGAGAGAAATTATTCTAATTCGCAAATCCTCAGGGAATTTTAACCATGAGGTGCCATGTTAAACATCCAGTTTTCAATATGAGAGAATTGTACACAAAGCACCAAATTTAAACTGCCCTAATACAAGATACACAAATTTGATTGGTCCAGTCAAGCAGACAAAACCATAAAGATGATGAATAAAACATGTGGCTTTGCATGGTTAAATGACGTACAGCTGTTATCACTTTTGTTGCCAGCTATAGCTGAATGTTGGGTTATTTTTAGAGGACAGTGAATCTGTACTGCTATAGAAGCTGCACATTGACTACTCTAAAATATATCCAAGTTTAATGTCTATAGTATTGTCTCTTAAGAAGATATGCTGAAATTATTATTTTTTTTTATGTAAGGGGTTATACTAACTCTTGTGAGATACTATATATATTCTAATATTGTTCCATGAAATTGTATTAATTTATTCCCAACAGTCGCTTCTTTTCATTTTGTAGTGTTTCTCTTGACTGCACTGCTTCCAGTATGCATATGTGGATGTTAAATCTTTTGTCCAATCAGATTTCAGCCTCTATGTGCTGCCATGTCAATCTAATCTGCCCAGGGCCTTCAGAATCAGTAGTGCTGGCCGATGTACCCTAAACTATGTATGTGCAAACCTGGTGAAAAACTACAGGAAACGTTTGAACTCTGTAATTGCAAACAAAGGCTACTGTACCAAATATTAACATTGACTTTCTCAGGTGATCAAATACTTATTTGCAGCTGTATCATTCAAATAAATAGTTTAAAAATCATATATTGTGATTTCTGTATTTTTTTTTTAGATTATGTCTCTCACAGTGGACATGCACCTACGATGACAATTTCAGACAACTCCATGATTTGCAATAAGTCTGTTTCTCTAAACATACAGTCTTCAAATTGGCCTTACCAATTGGCCTCATTTTTCCATTTGATTGGTTGGTCAGAGGAAAACTGTTACAGCCAAGTTCGACTGGCAAAACACGTCTGTTGCGATCTGCACACATTAGACTTTTTTATGCCCACTATGGCAATGACATAGGAAACTCACATTCGGGTACATGCAGTGTCTTTATTGGGGGTTAAAACTGAAAGTAAAAAAAGTGGGAAAAGTTTTCTGGTGCTCAGAAATAGGAGTGTGAAGTGGCTGGAGCAGGGGAAGGAGCGTGGCTTTCCCACCACACTCCTATGCCTCAGGTCCCGAATGGCAGCCTGGCTCTGCCCAGGTGGCCATCAGCACGTAGGAAACAGAGACTTCCTGCCGCAAGGTCGAGGAGTCTCCCACCTTTACGTGGCATTGCGAGGGTTGGCGGAAATTCCTCTACCACATCTGCCGTCTTTGCCTGTAGTGAGAGAGGATGGGGAGAGAGTCACTATTAGTCAGGAACCAAAGGTTCTCCCTCTCACTGTCCTCTCGGCAGCCTTTTAAAGGCACCGCCAGCCTTTAAGACAGTGAGGAGCCGCCACTCTAATTGAACTCCAACCGCGTCTCTTCACGACGCCACGCCTCCTTGTCCTCCATGCTGAGCTTGCCCCTTCATAAGGCAGAGGCCCATCGTCACATCATATATATGTATTTGTAGGTATGACAAATGCCCCAAATCTTCTTCTTCTTCTTTGGGCTGCTCCCATTAGGGGTCGCCACAGCGGATCATCCGTCTCCATACCACCCTGTCCTTTACATCTGCCTCTTTTACACCAACTACCTGCATGTCTTCCTTAACCACATCCATGAACCTCCTCCCAAATACTCAATATAATTAATTAATAAAAAAAAAGACATGCTGTTTAACAAAGAATGTATCATCGTTGATATGGCTTTCTGCAAGATGTTTCTTCATGAAAAGGGTCTCTAATGTCAGTGTTATATTACAGTCTGACATTTAAAAAAAATCTGAATATATATCCTTTTTCTTTCACAGCCCCATGATTTATTAACTTAAAGTAAGAAAAGTGTAAAAAGAGTGTCTGGTATAGAATTTGACAAATGATAGCTGCAATAAAGTAAATGATTACAGGAACTAGGTTGTTTTCATACTATAAATGGATAAACATTACAAGTAGAAACATTATACAGTATATACAACACAATGTAGAAATACAAAAGAAGAAAAAAAGACCACAAGTAGGTAGTTACGCTATCAAACATATTGCAAATAGGTAATATTGCACAGTTTTAAATGATCTTTATTGCAAATGTATTGCATAAAAAACTTTGTTAATGTTAGTATTGCACAGTTAAACAGTAAAAACTGTATATTTTGGTGACTGGTTCACAGGGAGAAGCTTTGATTGTAAAGTCTAATAGCAGCAGGGAGAAAAGACCGTCTGTATCGCTCCTACAAACACTTAGGATTTAACAGTCTGTCACTGAAGGAGCTGCTCAGAGATGAAACTGTTTCATACAGGGGGTGAGGGTTGTTCTCCAGCAATGATAATAGTTTAGCTCCTTTCTCCCACCTCCTGTACAGTGTCCAGGGGAATCCCTCCTGATCAGCTTGTCCAGTCTCTTCCTGTCTGCAGTAGAGATGCTGCTGCACCAGCAGACTACACCATAGAAGAAGGCTGAGGCCACCACAGAATCAAAAAAGGTCTTCAGTAGCTCCCCCTGCACTCCAAAAGACCATAGTCTCCTCAGCAGAAAGAGTCTGTTCTGTCCTTTCTTATAAATTGCATCAGTATTATCTGTCCAGTCCAGTTTGCTGTTCAGATAAACACCCAGGTATTTGGATGAGTCCACTCGCACAATGTCCTTTCCCTGAATGTTCACTTGTGTTAATAAAGTTTGTTTGTGCCTCCACCACCAGTTCTTTGGTTTTCCCCGCATTTATCTGGAGGCAGCTCTGTTTGCACCAGTCCACAAAGTTCTGGATCAGTCCTCTGTACTCATCATCATGCGTGATCAGACCGACGATGGCAGAGTCATCAGAGAACTTTTGCAGGTGACAGGTTGCTGAGTGCAGAGAGAGGTGGGGCTGGAGCAGGTTGATGTGTAAGCAGAGAAGGGGGGGTTGCAGGGGAATGGGTGGGGCTGAGGAGGGTAGCTGATCAAATCTGTTAAAGAATAGATTCAGATCATTCACCCACTTCTGGTCACCCCACACCGGTTTTAAGCCCCTTCCACATGCTGCTGACGTTGTTCTGCTGCAGCTGATCCTCCATATCTTCCATAACAACATTTCCTGGTGAATTGCTTTTAAATTTCTATTTAATATAGACCTCCAGTATGCCTTTCACCTTTTACAATATTAATATAAATATCTGCACACATCATTAGACTTAGCAATTAACAGAATGCTGTGTGCTTTCCACCACTGGAGCATTCACAAGGTTCAGCACCATTATTGTTTCTTTTTGTCATCTAAGCTACCTAAGTATTCCATCCAATATCAGCCTGGTGTGACACACACACACAATGCCACCTTGTGTGACACATTCAAATGCTTATAGGTTCACTTTATGCCTATTCCTACTATGTTTAAATCTATGTTTTACTATGTAGAAATGCTCACTCGAGGGCTCATTGCTTGCACATGCATCATGGACAGCTCAAAAAACAGATTCAAGCTGTCTTCAAATGACAATACTCATTTATGTATGCAGATGCTTACCAACACCAACGTCAACAGACGAGCTGGAATTGTGTTTGGCTTTCATTTCCGCCTCTGATTCGTGTTCCTCCCCCTGGCAGATGATGGAAACGATTGGCTCATACTCTTACTGCATGCCTTGTTTTCGGAAGCAGCTGCCGATCACCTTCTCAATCTCTGCTCTTTATCACAGAGTGGGAGCCACAGGAAAGGGTTTAGTGTGGCTTGAATAAGCGGACTTGGATAGCAATCGGTTTAATGGAGCTAAATATTGATTGCATATCAGTTTAACGCTGATAAGCCTTTATGTTTTTAAATACTCGACTGATCCTTTATCTACTCGACTGATCCTTTTGCCTTGACTACAGATTAGTGTATATGATAGTATCTTCTGTTAATTTGCTTAAAAAAAGCAGAGATTTACTATAGCCACTTGTAACTGAATAAAATAAAACTGAATTTTTACTCCTTTTACCATTTTTGACTAAATAAGAATAAAGACTAAACTCCACATTTACCAATTTAGCGAGTGAAAACATCTTTAATATAATCGTTCCCATAGACCAATATAATGCTATATATAATGCTCTTTTTGGATAATAATTTTTTATTAATATCAAGTATTCATTTCTAGAAAGAGAAAAAAAAAATTTAAATAGTGCATATGTCAGGAAATATGCATAATAATATGTAAAAAAAGAAAAGAATTTTTATTATATTTAAAATATTCTCAAGGTTAAGATGCCATTTGCAAAAAAAAAAAAAAAAAAGGCAAGATGTTTAAACAAACTCCCTGGATGTGCATGAATCAAACCGTAAACTACTAAACTGAAAAATAATATACTGTGTATCTGAAAAGTGATCTTGTACCAGCAATGTTAATCAGCTGCATTTCTCCTCTGTGTTCGTGAGAACTTGTGCATAACTGCATCACCTTTTAGCTTATTAATAAAAAACATAGAAAATCATGTAACATCTAAATACACATACTGTATTATACCACAACACTGCTAACATATGAAAAATGAAATAGTTAGAAGGTGTTGATTACTTTTCTACAGCTGCAGCTCTAATAGTAGTTGGCTACAAGGCAAATGGCAGATTTAGATTAAAGTGCACTTCTAATATGGTTTCTATGGTAACCGCTGATTCTCACTGACTTTAGAACGCATGCTCTAAACCTAATAGATTAAAACATGCTGTTATTTAAAAAATTATTATTTTACGTATTTATTGAACATTTATATAAAAAGTTCCATTTGTTAGAGGTTTGCAGCAGTCGGTATTAAAGTCTTCAAGACATAAGAAAGGATTTATTTTTTTTAGAAAAGAAAACAATTGTTTATACTTGTTAAGCACCATCACAAATTTCCTGAATGTGAAATATTAAAATAGTAAAACTATCGAATTATTTTAAAAAGCACAATGTATTTTCTAAAGGTGCCTTTTTCTTGTCACATGTACGTTACAGCACAGGGAAATTATTTCTATACATACCCCAACGCTGTTAGGAAGCTGTAGTCAGAGAACAATATCACCGGTGATTCAGCACCCTGGGAGCAGAGCGGGTTAAGGGCCCAAGAGTGGAAGTTCAAACCCGCAACCTTTTAATCAATAACCCAAGCCTTAACCACTGGGCAACCACTTTCCAGGAATTAGAAGATACACAATAGCAAATTGCTGTAGTATAATCCACCATGTTGTTGATTATTTTCCAATAACAGTAAACTCACCTTGTTTTATAACATTAACATCAGTTACAACATGTTAAAATTCTGGATAGATCTGAGGATTTGGGAATTTCTGTTCTTTTCATGAACTGTTTAGAAACAGTTGCTGCCTTATATATCACAAAGAATTTAACAACAGACATTCTTTGGTCTGAATGAATGCTCAAAAATCTAATAATATTTAGTATTTCACAAACACAGATGTACAAGACAGAATAACACAACATAACTGAAATAAATCATTGTCTATTTTAAATTTCTATTTCAAATACATCCAAAATTACTGCTCATACACATAAGCTAGCATCACTGGACCTGCACTACATTTTAACCAGGTAACAAAGTGCTTACAATTTCCTTATAGGAAATCCTAACAAATCATACCACTAGGTTCATGGACTAGCCAGTGTTGGAAGACATCAGTTTAACTAAACCCAGGTTGTTCCTTGGCCCTCTGTCCCCATGTGCATGTCATTTCCGTTCCTCTAAATACAGACCATCTGTTTTCTGCAGTTTCTCTCCATTTCTCATTTTCTCTCACTCATTCTCACTGTCTGCATGTCTGAAATCATTGTCCATGCGGGAACATGTCTAGGGTAGTAAGGCTTCGCTTTCAGGACACTTCTCTGAGAATTATTAAAGGCTTAAGGTTTGCAGCTGGATGAATATTTAATGTGTTGGACCTGGGAGCCTTTGCCCAAGCCCAGAGCAAATGCATCAGAGACAGCCTACAATGAGACAGACAGACACACATACACACCTGGACTCACAGGTGTGTGTTGAAATACAGCTGTTCACACACAATACTACACTATATGCAGAAAGAGAGGGGGAGAAAAGAGAGAGAGAGAGAGAGAGAGAGAGAGAGAGAGAGAGAGCGAGAGAGAGAGAGAGAGATCTGCAATGTCAGAATTGCTTTGAGTCCCAGATGCAGTATTTATTCGAAATGTGTCCAGTTTATTTTATAATAATGGATGTAATAGGCTTTATTTTGGGAGGTTTTTTTTTTTGTCAAAATTCTATTTGGTCGATGTCCAGAGTTTTCTGTGGGTTCTTTGTTATAAAAGAAACATTCGGAGTCCACCCACAAGAAGGAGCCTTTGCAGCACCAACCTGCTTGTGTTAGATTTGGATTCATCTCTTTAAGCAGGTCTTAGGGTTCCACCTAGTGGTGGCTGAAATAATGAGAATAAGAGCATAGTTTTTGACTTGAAATTTGTGCAATTTCTGTAAAACGCTGTGTGTAAGTTTACCCACAAGGGTAAAATATTGAAAGCGATCAAAAGTATTGGTCATTTCCTGATTAATAGTTTTTTGCTACGTTTTTTGTTAAGTAACCATAAAAGTTACTCCATTGTTCCATTCCATTGTTGTCCATTGCTTTTAACCCAGCTTCCATTTAGCCTTTCAATGCTGGTGCTTGGGTTTACTAAATCTTTCTTGATGATAGGAAACATTTAGTAAACCCAGACATGTGTTGAATTTTACAGTTTCGTATAAATATTGCTAATTTCCTAATAAAAAATTAAAATCATATTATTTTGTCATTGGGGCTTTTTATTGCTCACTAATATTGCTTATATTACACCCCAACAAATAATTTAAATAGTATAATCCTGCTATATGGAATCAAAAAGAAGAAAATTAGTTCTCATTTGAGATATTTTTCAAGCTTCTTCCTCTTGTCATCTCAGAAACTCAGTCATTCGGGATCTACAGAACATCCCAAATTATAAATTGGAAAGCTGCTTTTTCTTAGTTAAAAGCACTACACAAACTAAAACTTTCTTTGGGCTTCTCCCATCAGGGGTCGCCACAGCGGCTCATCCGCATGTTTGATTTGGCAGATGTATTTACGCTGGATGCTAACGCAACCCTCTTGCTAACGCAACCCTCCCCATTTCTCTGGGCTTGGGACCAGCACACTAAGAGTGGTTGGTTCCCTGACCGGGGATCGAACGCAGGCCGCAGCAGTGAGAGCGCCGCATCCTAACCACTAGACCACCAGGGACTACACAAATAAACCTGAATTAAATTCAGTTGAAGTGCTCAGCACTAAAGCCTTTAGCTTACTGATTGAAGAGTTGAGTTTAAAAGTGAACACAAATTTTGGGGCACTGAGAAATTCCCCAACCCTAAACTGCTCTCATGGTTCTGCATCACTGTTGACCCTGTATGCTTCCTTCCAAGCTAAAATATGCTGAGAAAAGAAGTGTTCTTTCTCTTTTCCTTTTAAGGTAGAAATGTAGTTAATAAAATCCAGTGGATGAAGAAATATTTATTTGAGAAGACTTAGCTGCACAGCCTACTCACATCATTTCAAAATGTTTGCATGTTTAGATTCAAATTATGAACATGTCATGAATCCATTATTCTGTCCCATTATTGAATTATTAACTAAATTGCTGAATACCTGGCCTGCATGGGTGCTCACAGTTTCTATTGTGTTTAACAAGCATTTCTGTTGTTTTCCTGCACAGATTATGAATAATAAGAGCTTTCTGAATTGAGAATACATTTTCTTTGACTCACTGCATACACTCCTGGGCATAAAAATGGACCAAGCCCAAAATGGCAAAATTTGAAGCTCGTAATATGCTTAGCAGCAAACGAATGGCAACTTAGATATGGATTGCTTTCCCTGACAGGTTCATTGAAATGTGGGTACATATCCTTTTTATTTTATACAGAAAGACGAGTTAGTGTTGATAACTTCAGACAGAAAATGAGTCATTAAAAGCTGTTGTGAATCCAGACGTGATGAATTTCACAGCAAACATTTCAGTCATGGTCATGATTTTACCTCTGTGTACAACACGACTGAGTTTGCCTGTTTCTAGCTTTTTCCCGATAAAACAAGAGAAAACAAGCAAATGGTGGCACAGGACATCTCGAGTGCATTTTTTTAAATTGGTGACTAGTATATGATTCTCATATCATTAACATTATGTTGTTCAGGATTGTGTGTTTCATGCCATTTTAACCTTCTTTTTCAAGTTGTCCTTTTGTGAAACCCAATCAGTTCCACAGAAACAACAGCAGTGCTTTCAGTTATTTGTATGACCGATCTGAGTGCTACAGATTATTGACAGCGAACTTGTTGAGATTCTGGACATCATTCAGTAATAGTCTTTTCAATATGACAGATTTTTCAACAGAGGGAGCTATAGCCTAGATACACTGTCTCCAAGCAGATGTGTTTGGACCGTTGGAAGTTTGGACAGTTTGTCTAAAGAAAGTGACTTTGCCTGCAATTGCCAGCAGTAAAGCAGCTTTATTTGGCTAAAGTAAGGGTGTTATTTACATTGTTGCTATGTGTTAGCATGGCACAGAACTCTACAGTGCAGTAAAAAAGGTCCAGATATCTGTGTGAATGAATGACATGCTCTTAAGTTTGTGATCTTTGGTAGTATTTCAGTTCCTGTCATCTTTTCAATATGTCTGCCAAGCCGCAAACTAGACTGATTCTGATTGGTGAGAAGGAAACATAACTATCAACAATCACATCAAAGCTCATTTAATTTTAATGTGGGATTATTTCTGTAGTTTTTTTAATGATTGTATTATTAACTGTATTCTTATTTCCTCTTAATAAAATATTTAAGTATTCTGTTAGTCATGCTTGCGCATTTTTGCATTTATGTGTTATAAGTGGAGAATGTTGATGCTCTTGGGTTCATATAGGGTCAGAACCAAACATGAGATACATTTTGTTTCTCAGACGTTTGGGGCCATGGCCACTGTAGGGTGTGGTGGGGTTTGGTTTGTTAGCACTCAGAACTTTTCCCACTCGAGACAGCTGCTAAAGTAAAACATCTGCATCGAATCTCGTGTCGGCTGTAGATAATAAGGGTGGAGGGGTGCGAGAAGAAAGCCTGATAAATAGAATTTTGAGGAGATAGTGTAGGAGTTATTTGTGTTTTATTGAAAATAGAATAGAATAGAATAGAATTTAAAACATTTTTGTCGAAGTAGGTTACCTTCAAATTGAGTGTTTCATTACAGTGGAGTTGCTTTATCAATAATGGCAATTACTGGCAAACAGTAAAGGAAAAAAGTGAAGAAAATATGAGTGGACATAATAAAGACAAAAAACAATAACTTATGACTGTTAATTAAGAAATCTTGCATTGTGCATTTTTATATTATATTACCTCTCCATCAGAGTTTTAACAAAGTATGTGTATTGTGTGATGAAGTATGTGTCAGTGTCAGAATGAATTTTTTGATACAGACTCAGCCCTGGATAAGGGTGTCTGCTAGATGTCATATGTAAATATAACTGTAGAAAAGCCTTAAAGCATCTATGATCATCAAGTCTGATATTCCCTGTTGCCTCTCAGCAACTTATCACAAAATGAAGTGGGGGATTTCAGCTATATAATTTAATAATTAAACAGTAAAACAAATGTCGAATTTTTCTACTGTCACATTCAGACTTTACAATATTTCAGATCTTTGTCCTTAAGAAGGGTTTTCTGTGTGATGTGTTCAGTCAGCAGTAATAGAAATTTCTAGAAGAAATAGAAATTACTGTAGCTACACTATATGGGCAAACCTTTCCAGCCATACTGTATGTAGTTCTTTGCCAAAAGGTTGGAGGCACACAATTGTATATCATCTCTTTGGATGTAGTAGCATTCAGCTTTCCCTTAACTTGAACTAAGAGACTCAAACCTGTTTCAGCATAACAATGCCCCTGTTCACAAAGTCAGCTTCATGCAGATATTGTTTACATGGGTTGGATTGGAAAATTTTGAGTGGCCTGGTACTGAACTCTGACCTCAACACTACTGAACACCTTTGGGATGAATTGGAGCGCTGACTGCACCCCAGGCCTCTTCAGCATACATAATTTCCTAAGGTTACTGACACCCTTGTGGCTAAATGAGCACAAATCTCCACAACGACCAATGCAAATATTTGGTGGAACGTCTTTCCAGAAGGGTGGAGGTTATTAGAACAGCAATGGGGGACTAAATATGGAATGGAATGTTCACAAAGCACATGCAAATATTATTATCAGGTGTTCACAATATTTTGTTCATATAATGTATACATTAACATTGTTCTGAATTCTGTGCTTATGATATGTCAAATAATGACCAGAATAATGCTTCTAATAAATGCAAAGGTTGGAAGACTGGATATCTTTTTTTTTTTTAGTTTAGTAAGTTTAGTAAGTTTAGTAAGAGTAAACTTAGACAGGAAAGTAATGTGAGTAAACACTTAGACACACAATAACATAACCTTAAAAATGTGTACATAAAGTTAAAATAATAGACTTAACTTATACAGTGGAACCTCGGGTTACGAGCGCCCCTGGATACGTAAAATTCAGGTTAAGAGTCGCAATTCATAAAAAATGTTGCCTCTAGTTACGAGAAATTTTTTAGGATACGAGCGTTGCGCACGGAAAAATCGCAGGCAGGTTAGTTTTTTTACCTATCACCACGTGCGCTCGCTGCGCTCTCGTGCAGCACATACACATCCGCTCGTCGCTCTAACAGTGTGGAATTACTGAACTTTAAATACTGTACGTATTCCAAAATTTGTAAATATTGTAGGTTAAGAGTAAAGTGATGGAACCAATTAAACTCGTAACCCGAGGTTCCACTGTATACTTGAAAGCAAAGTCAGCTCCATGAAGATATGGCTTACGTGGGTTTAAGATCCTGTCTGGCCTGCTATAGAGTTCTGACCTCAACCCCCATTGAATACTTTTGGAATGAAATGGAGCACTGACTGCACCCCCAGGCCTCTACTACAGGCCTTTACTATCTCCCTGGCATGACAATTGGTGTTAAAGAGATTAAAAAGGTACTTTTAAATTAATAGTGTTATAATGTTTTACAGTGTATCAACACAAAAGAATCAATTGTTTACTATACAGTACCAACAGCATGCATCTTAACCTGTATAATCAAATTCCCAATGCCCATATTGTGGTATAAGATATACCTTTATTTGTCCCACAGTGGGAAAATATCTAATCCACTATATGTATGTATGTATATATGTATGCATGTATGTATGTATGTAGGTATGTATGTATGTATGTATGTATGTATGTATGTATGTATGTATGTATAGCTACAATACTTTATGTACTGTATGTATACTATATGTATGTATTTAACATTTTCATTACTGCTGAATGAACACATGACACAGAAAAACCTGCTTAAGGAGCTGTACACAATTAAGATTTAGAATATGTATATCTGCATAATTTTATCTCAAGAAAGATGAAGTTGGAAGCTTTGTTGTAATTTTAAATATCTTTAAATAAGTGGACAAACTGATCTGTTTTATGTTTTATGATTTTCTCTGTGGATAAGCGTGTGTGTGTGTGTGTGTGTGTGTGTGTGTGTGTGTGTGTGTGTGTGTGTGTGTGTGTGTGTGGTTGTGAAAATGTATACGGATTTCCTCTGCTGAAACATACCTTGTGCTGTGATTAAGATAAACTTAACTTTTTTAAAGCACACACAGATGATGAATACTCGGAACTCAGTGGTGTGGCATTCAGGGTGTGTTACATATGAAGTATTAGGAACTTCCTGGCACTTTCTCCGGACACAAGTTTGCATGACATAAATTTAACATGAACCATGGCCAAGCTTTAATGGCTGTGTGCTGCATAGTTTTCATTCAATTACACCTTCAACCTTTAATCAGTACCACAGCCACAAAGTGTATTTACTGACATTCTTCTGTACAATGCATTATTTAATTTATAGCATTTGTGCTCTTATACAAAGTGCTTTTTAGTTTCGTTTGAAAATAATTTCCTCACGCTAGTATAAAGCTTGACCATTGTGTAAGAATGGCATCAAGCTAAAACCCTGAAGAAAAGATATTTATTAAAAAAAATATTCAATTGAATATTTTTATTTGATGTTAATTTAATTTAATTCAACTCAATTCAATTCAATTTAATGTATGTATTTGTTCTACCACAAAGACTTGTCTTTTTTCTATCTTTCCCGAGCCATTCTTTAATATAAAAGTTTGTGCATGGCAGGGTTTGATCATTACTTTCAGTACACTAGGACTAGAAACTTATTGGAATTGTAGGGGAGACTCGGTTTTCTGAGGCTGGTTTATAGAGGAGCACTATGTACAGTAAGTAATGTAGAAATCATTTTGAACATTTTCCTATTCTGGAATGGTGCGATTCTGCAATTAGATTCCACTGTCATAGTGAATCATATAAAGATTCAATGGGATGTGAAAGGATTCCCACCTCACATCCCATTGTTCCTTGGCTAGAGTCTGAATCTGCTGTGACCCTGACCAGGAAAAAACAATTACTAATAATAATGGTATGAATAAATGGTGGGTATTATCGCCACCTAATAGCTCCAGGGTCACCATGTCAGTCCTGAGATCAGATTAGGTTTTTCATGTTCTCTAAATGTCGGCATGGGTTCTCTAGGTTTTTTGGTTTCCTTCCAGTGGCCAAAAACCTGACAGTGGTAGGTATGAATGGGTGTGCATGGTGCATAGTAAAGTATTAGTGTTCCATCCTGGGTGTGTTACCCAAGACTATAAGCATTTCATCAGCTGTATTTTTTGATTATGCAGTCAAATTGATAGCTCAGCAGATACCTGTGTGTGGTTCTCAAAAGTCAGTTTTGGAAGCTATAGATATAGAGTGAAATTGATAATGCTGCTGTTCGAAAGATGTAGATGGCAGAATAATATGTTAAATATATTAAAGTGCATTTGCATTTAAAGGTTTTGGGTTGCCACTAGAAACCTGTACACAAAGGACTACAATTTTCACAGGACTCTACACCAATCAAAACCTGAAACCCCATGTTCCCGAAAGCTTCACAAATTAACCACACTCTCTGATGCTGCTTCAGGAGCTTTTCCCTGCTACAAAGAGCACATCCCTGTTCTCAGATCAAATATTGAAATGGGAGTGGGAGTGCACTAACAAACAAACCTCCATGTGTCTGCCCCACCCTACTTTTCCATGCTAGATTTTGAAGGCTCAATCCATTCTAGAGCAAAATAGGATAAAATACACATATTCTGAAACATTACTGCACACTTTATGATACAGATTGTGCTCTATGTAAAAGAGTGTGGATATGGGTGTTTTTCTTCTCTGAAAAGAGCCATAATCCTTGAATTACCCTCTGAAAATAGATACTCTTTTTCAGTGGTAATTAAAACCATGTGTGCATTTAACTCTTTGTGGAATCAATTGTCCACACAGCAATTGTGCATATCCACAGAGGATAGTGTGTGTTTTTAATGTCTTCCAGAAATCATAAAAAAAATAAAATATAAGTAGTAATATGCAGCTGTGTGTGTGTGTGTGTGTGTGTGTGTGTGTGTGTGTGTGTGTTTGTGTGCGTGCGTGCGTGTTTGTGTGCGTGCGCGCACATGTATGATTTGGTGTGTAAACAAACGGACAAAATAACATTCATTAACATAATGAGCGTCCTGTTGAACAGAGCCCCAAATAAGAGATGATAGAGTGCCAGGGCAATTCCCACTTCCCTCACCAAAAAAGGACAAAATCTTCCTAAAGCTAAAGGCGACTGTTACCATCTGCTATCTGAACAAACGGTACATTCATTTTCTGTGATCTTAAAAAATAATTTTGCATGTGATGTGATGCCTGTAGGCATATTACAAATCATGAACAAAAAAGTTGTTCATGCATGAGTCACAAAAAAAGTTTCATTAAAATTCTAAACACATTTATTTATGGTGAGCAACAGGGTCATGTGAAGATCTATACCAGTTTTTATATATAATTTTTGGTATATTTTTAGATTGTATACAATCCATCAGATGACATGAATTTCATTGATCAGTTAAAAACTACTTTCCAGCTCATGCTATTGCTTTATGACGTTACCTAGTATGAAGCACTTATGCATGCACTTAGCAGTTTATTTCTACAGGAAAACATGTGCCACTAAATAAGAGTTCTATTGGCTGAATAGTGTGTAAGTGGGCTTTCTTAGTCCCACTGCTATAAAAGGTGACCTACAAACTAGACCTTTTAAATACAATTAAAGGATACCCTAACACCCATGTAAACTCATGTATAAGACAACTTATCATGTATTGCACTTATACAATCATATGCTTACTCTCTCAATTTCTCTTTAGACCTATGTATGCTCCTGAGATACTAATGATCCTGTCCCCTTTTGCTCTCTGGACCTGCCTGATCCATCCTGGAAACCACACACTGCTGCTGAGTTCTTTTATGGAACCATGCTGTAATTAATATAAACAGTTCTGCTAAAATGACAGGACTACAATTGCCACAAACAGTTTAGCATTTAAAAGGGAATCTGTAAGAATGGGTTCTCTACTGAGTCAGGTTCCTCTTGATGTTTCTTACAAATATTCAATTCAATTTAATTTAGTTCATATCAAATAAAAGAAGGTTATTCTTATAAGGTTATAAAAGAATTTCTTTGTTGTAAGTTTGTCCCTATTGAGCAAACCAGTGGCAACTATAGCAAAGAAAAAAAACACCCTGAGATGGCATGAGTAAGGAACTTTGAGAGAAACCAAATTGAAAATGGAGCCCATCCTCATCTGGGTGGCACCAAATGTCCATTCATTATAGTTTTATCATTGTTAAAATGTGCAGTGAAAGGTGATTATATGCAACCTGTAATCCTGAGCCATTGTAGTAGATGCCACCATACACATCACATATACTCACATACACTTAAATATCATATTATTTATATACACTTATACACTCACACGTGTGTACAAGATACCATATTACTCATATTGACATATGAATAGGATGTAGGTAAGACATGACTGAGGCATCTTGACATGTATCAAGAGTGAGTCATAGACAGATGTGGTGGAGAGAATCCGGTAATTTTCCAAAATAAAACATCGTTCAGAATCAGATAATAAATAAAACGGAAATAATGTAAGTTATGTATTCTTTCTGTGGGGCCAATTGTGCGGTACCAATTGACCCACGGACCAGTGGCGGTCCACGGCCGGGGGGTTGGGGACCACTGCTGTAGGACACCATACCTATTGCGACATTCTATTCCATTACAGCAGAACAAACAGTTCGAAAGTATAATACAAGTAATTTAACAATTCTGAATTTAATAAATAAATATAAATTAATCAAATAAAATCATAAATAGAAAGTCAGAACAAGAAAATGTTCCCCTTTATACCAGGTTACATGGAATGCAAAAGCCTTTCCCAATCTGAAATGCTACCAAAACTTCTAGAATGTTTTTTAGATTGAGATTCCTCAATCAGAAGTGACACTCTACTGCAGGATTGTTTTTCTATTATGTGATCATTATCATTAGCATGGGGTAAGATTAATAATAAAGAGCAGCCTTTCTTTCTTCCCCAAGACTTCAGTCGGAATAGGTGAAAAGCTCCATGGTATCGCTTTAAGTCAAAATGTCACTCTTCTTAGTGTTTATGCTTCAAGAGCACCATCGAAGACTGATATCATGAACCTTTTTTGTAAGAGGTTCTTCATAATAGCAAGAGGAATATGTTCCTTCCCTTGGTTGAACCCTTGATGCAACAAACTCAATAAACTATGAGGTAAGTATTATCTTGTTTAATGAACGCAAAATCTCGTGAAAACATCACATAATTCCACCTGATTCTTTACTATCACAGCAATAGCATTAAATATATCTTCATTAAATCATCCATACATTGTTTAATAATTGCAACAACACTGTTCATATTTAACCAGATATTAAGAATATTCTGCCACAAAACTAGCATTAAGCTCATTAGAGTGTTATATTGCTCATCCTCAATGATTTGGCAAAATTTTGACAAAACGTTTTCTTCTTTGTCTTTATGGTAGATATAACAGTTAATATAAAGGGTGTAGTTGGTTAAAAAAAAAGTCTAATATGGAAAACTTGTTCTCTATTGGTCTTTAAAATGTTCCTCAAATTGAAGTTGCCTCATCCAGCCCACTTTAAAGGCTCTGAAATATTTTGTACAAATTGTAATGGGCATTACTTTTCTTAATGTGAGGATTTAATGACAGAACCCACTGCAGTCATTAAAATGTCACTACTGGATTTGATGGGCAGGAAGCAAGCATAAAAATTAGTGTGAATACATTTGTGCATGTGTCAGTTTGTGCTTACGAGTTGGCTTTCTCATGGGTAAGAGGATCTGAGTATTGTGCCCTTTTTTAACAAAATGAATTTTAAAAAATGAGTCTTGTGAGACACTTGTGTGTTCTGCTGTGGGCTCCCATTGCACCCATCTGGCCAAACTGTTTAACAAGCCAATTTGTGAGTGGTCCCCAAGAAAACATAAAGCACAGCCCTGTTTCCAGATGCTCTCTCAGCTGTGACCCCAACACAAACACACACTGCTTTGTGTGAAAACTCACTATCCTGTGTTGGGAGAAACAAATAGAGTTTTATGGTGACTAATTGGAATACACATGTTGCATGTTTGCATTCTTGTGTTGGAAGGTAAAAGATGAAGAATTATGTTGAAAGACATCACAATGCAGTTTAGATATCTGCAAGCCTCTCGGCTATGTAGATATTATGAGAGAGATTTCAGAAAGCTCATGCTTCTTTGACCAGGTGCCTCTATTAAAATGCAATAAAAGGACCAGAAAGATGTCAGGTAAAAAAAAAAAAAAAGAAGGAAAAAAAAAGGAGTTGTTGAAATGTTACTGTATTTTAGTGTATATTAGTTTTATTTCATTGTGCATAATTATTGTAATCTATACATTTATATTCTTACTGTCAGCTTGTATTTAACTGTTCTTTTCTTTTCTTTTCTTTTCTTTTCTTTACTTTTCTTTTCTTTTCTTTTCTTTTCTTTTCTTTTCTTTTCTACTTAGAGTCTTGTTTCCTCCATTAATTTCTACTGATACTTTTTAATTATTGTATGTAAACCATCAAGTTCAGAAACTACCTTGAAATTGAAACTTAAATTAAAAATATTGTCTAATTTTCTTTCGTAAGTGCGTTTAAGATTCCTGCAGTTTTAAAGTCTGGTGAGATATTATGGCAATAATAAGTGTATAATGATATAATCTAATGAGTCATGCAGAAATTTAAAACTAGCAACAAATGGGGGGGGGGATACCCTACATTCTAACAGCAAATACACTTACAGTCATGCCTCTCTTTTGTTTCCTTACTCTCAAATCTTAAAATATAAGGTGGTGGCCAGGCTTATTTACAGAGACATGGGACGGGGAGCACTTACACAAGCCAGTGAGAAAATGGGTGTGGAGCATGAGTGTGAGAGAGAGAGAGATTGAGAGAGAGAGAGAGAGAGAGAGAGAGAGAGAGAGGGAGAGGGAAAGGGAAAGGGGGTAGTGGTGGGGCCATATAAAACCAGCAGAGCACAAACCATGCTTTATCCTGCCAGTGTGTCCTGTGCAGAACATATTGAGTCACAGGAAACCCCAAAGCTCTCTGCCCGTACTCACTAACGTACGCTCTCTCACAGACGAGCACACTGCAGCATGCTCACAAAAAGGATGGCCATGAGGAGAATGAATGAGATGTGCAGAAGGATGGCTTTAACTTTAGTCTTCTATGTTCTGCTGTTCAACAGTAAGTACACAAACTTCAATCTTCATTAATTACTATGAAAACATTTTTCTCTTTTGGAGCTATTTCTCATCAAGATATTTTCTTTTGTTGCTTAAAGTTATAATCTGAGCCTGTTAGTTTTAATTTTAGAGCCATTGTTAGTACTACTAAAATAGTGTTAGAGCTATATTAGTTTTAGAACCATTCAATTAATTCATGTTAACAAAAATGATTAGAAGACTGAAAGTCAGATAAAATTATTATTATTATTATTATTATTATTATTATTATTATTTAACCCATAAGAATGATTTAATTATACTATAATGGTCTTATACTTTATATACTGATATCAAAGGTATGTTTTGTTAGATAGAAGAAGTAGCTGGGGTATGTATAACTGGAGTAGGCTGGTTTAAAAAAGTAGCGGGAAGTTAAAACAAAGACGGCTGGCTGAAAGTGGAAACTTGCCGTTGAACCTAATTATGCCGTTTATGCTACTCGTGGACTGGGTGGAGCCTGGCAGGCGTGTGTAGAAAAAGGTGTGTGTGTGTGTGTGTGTGTGTGTGTGTGTGTGTGTGTGTGTGTGTGTGTGTGTGTGCATAATGAAAATATAGAAGACAGTAGGCAGTCCATTTTCTTTGCTTATTATAAAGCCATTTCAAAAAGAAACCTTCTTGTCTTTTTTTTTTTCACACTAAGGATGCAGTCTTTCCTGTGTTTACTTCATGCTCATCCAAAGGAAATGAGTGTTTACTTTACCAGTGACTGTGATTGATGAGGTTTTGTGTTTGTTTTGTAACAGAGCAAGTGGCTGCATGTCTGTTGATTTAAAGAATTAAAACGCTTGAAAGTGACTTCATCATTTCGTTTAGTTTTGTGGTGCGTGGGGTCGCTTCCAGACTCTCCTACTATTCCCATTTCTACTAAAGGTGAGCGCAGTAGAACTAGCAGTGCTTCTGGTAATTGCAGGGTGAGGTCTGACTTGGATGCTGTTCTACATGTGAAGGCCCAAATTATTCAGAATAACTTCTTTAAAACTTAGTGGCAGCATGATGTAGCCTTTACAGGAAAGTAGACTTGGCAAATTTATGTTCATGGAAACACAGCAGTAGGTTGGAGCAGCACAATACCACATACAAGGCATGCATTAATTGGATTTCTTATATTGAAAAGGAAATAAAATTCCACAATCTGTCTCTTCTTTTGGAGTTTGGCTTCAGTCACCCATATGATTCCATTTAAAGTTTTCAGGTACAGAATTCTTCAAGATGAAGTCTTTTTGCATCCTTCACAATGCTTGAAATTGCTCAATTCTACAGCAATAAAATTAATAAAAAGTTTTAGGCTAAAGAAGTTTACCAATTCATTACCTTCACATAAATGTTCGGCTGCCCCTCCCTCGCCTGAAACACGGTCTATAATCATTCACACCGGTGTGTTACTTTGTTGACACTGGCGTGCAATTGACACTAATGTGACGGATTCTGCTTGGAGGTAGTCAATATTCACTTTACAGTGAAACACCGAAAGGTCATGGAATTTTCAGAAGGTCAAAAGAGAAGTAAGGTTCATCACAGTTTATATCATAAAGATGGTGGCAAAAGAAGATTGGACAATCAGCTGTAACTGGAAGAGTAACCGAATTAGCTAATAAAATATTAATAAATATGTGGAGAAGGCAGTTTTACTATTCCTTGGACAGTTTTACATCTTAAAAACCTACATTAAAGAGATTAAATTCATTAACTCTCAGCTGTTAGTACCGCAAAAGAATGAGAGAAGAAAATGGGGTGATCATAAATGTGTAGGCAGAATGTGTAAACAAATTAAATTCTTTTCACCCTTCTATCAAGACACTTTCAGTTAATTTTCTCATCATCTGGATTCGAGCCTGAATCTGAATTTTTCAGTCAGCTGGCAGAGGCGTTCTTGTGGAATTATTTTAAAGGAAAGCTTGACATCAGGCATAGGCTTTCACCTTTTAAATTGATTTGCCATACTACCTACCAACATTCACACTGCATTGTCTTGCCTGTGGGGTGTGTCACTTCCTGGTTTTGTATGTGTTTGCAAATGACCATCTGTCTGTTTTTAGGTTTGCATTTTTTTGAAATTATTCAATTTGACTTTCTTTGTATAGAATCAGCATATAGAACACTTGTAAATATTTACATTAGAAATAATAATAGGGAGTTAATGCATTTCCATTGAAACCTGTTTTCTCATTATTGTGGGGTCAGGGTTAAAGCGAGAAAGTGTATGTTATTTAATTTTGTTTGGATACATTAATTTGTCTATTTATGTGTATACTTAGTTGTGGTTTGCTTGTTATTTTGTCTTAGTCGGCTTCTGAAGATCGTATCCACACCCAGTGTGATCAGGAAGTAGCATGTTTCCATTGCTAATGTTGTTATCGCAACACATGAGGAGAAAGTCTAGTCCAGTGCTCCAGTTACACACACAGCACCCTTGGCAACAGCTGGGCCAGGGTGTAGAAAAACAGCATTTAATCCACACCCATGCAAACCAGCTTTCCTGAAGTTTATTAGCCAGCATAGCATCATCAAAAATATAGATTGGCCCTAACTGACATTTTTATAGGTCCCACTAACACAGTTCAGCTATTCAGTGAAGGGCAGCTTCACAAGCTTTTTGCTGCACAAAAGGCACAAATGATAGGGAAGTCTTTGGCTGCCAGTGTCTATGTACAATATTGTTTCACCTTTCTGTAATAAAACCAAGACAGATGGCAAATTTTTACACAAGAACCATCCCATGAGGAACAGTGTGATCATTATGCAGCCCCATATCATTCTGCCTCGCATCTGGAACATTCTCTCTGACAGTCAGTCAAGTCCCCAGCCAACTTAAATACGAGCCAAAAATTGCCATTCACTTTCTCATGGCCTTCAGCTATTCATTTGTGCAGTCTCAAACCGTTCTGGCAAAAATACATTTAGCATAACATATTTTAAAATGTGGAATAGTTATGTAAAAAAGAAGTACATTAGGGGACCCTCTTGGGTTTTATGGGTGTGTTTTATCTCAAGAATCCTGATAAATATAGATATTGAGTAATTACTGATGTGAGGTGATTGATCACACAATCAGACATAATTATAAATGAATTTATTTATTCACCTCCACTAATCGCTGTATGGTTGTGGATGGATCTTGATCCTATCCAGTAAATGTTGGTACAATAAATCTGAGTTAACAGTCGACGTATTGTCATGTTTTATTGACTAAATGAAACCCATGTAGACAAAACTCTACACCAACAGTAACTAAAGCTCAAAGGAATCAAAGGATTGAATTGAGGACCCCAGAGCTATTAAGCAGCATCTTTACCAACTGTGCCATTGTGTGGCCTCTGACTTATTATCACTTATAAGGAGATTTTTTTTTTATACAAAAACAAACATTACCACACCCTATATTCAACAACATTACGTAATTGACAGTACTGATACATCATTTGCTATAGATTTAAAGCTAACAAGGGTACATATATTACCAAGTGGCCATATCATTAATTTCTGTTTGTACAAAACAACAGCATGTGGTTGTAAGAGGAAACATGCGTGTGTATTAATTTCTTCTGACTCAGTAATTGCTGCTCTCGTAATCCTTTGTTCCCTTTTTTGTTGGCACAGTGATACAATTTTACAGTTGCTAGGCGTTTAATGGAACACATGCTTGCTCCCAACAGTGCACATTTATTTCGAATGAGGAACTCTGGCAACATGCACATCCAAAGACCTAAGTCAAAACATTAGGGCGTAATTAGCCCAAAGATACATGCAGCTCTGCTAGCAATGGAAAAAATAACAAGCAATCTGAGTCTAGTGCTCACATCAAATCCTGTACTCTTACCGCTATGGAAGTTTAGGTTAAAGACTCTAATCCAAAACCATTACAAATAGCTTATGTAACAAGAAGTTATTTTCATTATTGAGAAATTTTAAGGTAACACAGGAATATACTAATCACACACACACACACACACACACACACACACACACACACACATAACACACACATATATACTTATATACATATACGTATATGTGTGTGTGTTTGTTTGTTAGATATTGTGATCATATTTGATTTATCTTTCTTCCAAATAACTGCATTATGCTTTAAAAAAAGAGTGCTTACTAAACAATTTTACAACCATGCACCATGTTTGCATGGGGCATAAATGCACAAAGGCTCTTAAGGCCTGCAGTAATTGCCCCAGGTAGTTAATGGTGAACAAACAAAACTGGGGCTATTTGATCTAATGTTCCCTAATTGAAAACATAAGATTGCATCCTTTTCCTGCGGCTTAGAGTACCAGGGCTTTCTCATGCCTGCTTTTCCCCATAACCGCCATTTTAAAAGATCTCTGGGGATTTGTTATGGTTAGCCAAATAGAGGAAGGGTGCAAACCCCCATCACAGTTTTCTTTTGTAAAAGAAGAAAAACTTTTTCTTGATGCCCCACAAACTGTCTGCTATGTCTTTCTCCACAAACATTGTGCAGGATCAATTTGCAGTGAACCAAACATATAGATATCCAATGCTTGGATGAAGCTGTATATATGTTTAAAAGAACAAAGACTTGGATACAATCCATACACATGAGTGCGGGATGGGGTGGTTGGGGGTTGTAGCTAGTATTCCAACCAAGAGCAAACTCATATCTGGGTTATAAATAGGGTCCTACATAGATAAAGAGATTGAGGTACAACGTTGAATTATTTGAATGAGAACATGAGCACATTAAAAAACACGTAAAAACGCATTTCATCCTAGATGCATACAGGAAACCTGGTATTTGGCCTAACATATCTTAACCATCTGAATGTGCTAAAAAATGCATGTTTAAATATGATTAACTGAATGTGCTCTGTAAAGATTTTAACACAGTGCAATGTGTGGTTAAATTTAGAAGGGTTTGTTGGAATATGGGGAGTGCCTTAGTTCATTCCTACATGGCCAAGGCTAAGCATACGTAAAAACATTGATGTCATAGCTTGTTTAAGGACTCAAGGGACTTAGATAAAATTCCTCAACTGATGGTAATTTAATTCCTTTGCACTGGTTTTATTTTGTTAAAAAACATTTAGACTCCATACCTTAGCAGTTAGCCTGTCCAGGTATATAAATAGCCATCTCACTCGAATAACCAATGAAATGTGTGCCTAACATTTCGGAAAAAAAGTAAACGAAGATAAATGTAACCCTTTCTTTGCGGAATTTGAGCCGCCATTTTAAAACAACGGTTCCTGATGGGACAAAAGGAAGTGCTGGACTGCTAAACAAACATCTGGAAGTAAGGGTTGACAGCAAGGATGTGGAAAGCTGATGTTCATTCTCAGATCATGGGTGGAGCAGCTGTGTGAGCTCCAGGATTAGGGCCAAGACTGGGATTTTAGCGCAGAGTACACAAGGAGGAGAAAAGGTTCCATGGAGACCTCCACATCTGCCATAGTGAAGAATAAACCCCTCCCTGCCAGATGCCACATGTTTAGTTCTCCCTTAGTGAAACAGAGGACTGATTACAAGACTAGTCTTCCTAATAATTGCCTCACTATGGCCTTTAATTATTTCATGGCATAGGTCATTTGTTTTTTTTGGCTTTCTTAATTAGACCATTGAAACTGGACACTAAAGCAGGCATGGAATGTAGTGAGGGATAATGATTAGAAGCAAATCATAGCCATTTCATGAGAGAGAGAGAGAGAGAGAGAGAGAGAGAGAGAGAGAGAGAGAGAGAGAGAGAGGAAATGAGACAATTACAATCATATAATTCTTTCAATTAATACATTTTTGTAAGATCTGATTTTTGCTTCTTATAAATGATTCTACAATCAGAAGCCCCCTTTGACTTTTTGATAACTATATAAATATAATAAATAATATTATTATATTTAATAATATCTGTAGAATGCCTACTATAAGATGCTGTGGTTTAAATATTTTCAAAATCTAATTAAATAATTTAATCAGAGTAGTCTTCATTTTGTTGGCTACTTGGTCTGGTTTATATCTGACATCATTTTAAATTCCTCTGGGATTTTTGTAAATTCCTGGGAAAAGTTTCAGTCCTTTCAAGGGACCTCCCCCTGTCTTGAGACACGATATGAAAGAAAATGGGTGGAACGAGTATATTTTTCACTGCCTCCTCCATGTGCTGTTTCTAATCTGGAAAACACATTTAGACGTTACATCTCTCGTGGTTTCTCTCGTGGTTTCTGAAGAACAGTGAGGCTCTTTGGGTCTCAAAGAGTCACACATTGAACAATGCTTTTAACTAATTGTTCTAGTATGATAGCTAAATTTAAACATCAGAAGATCAGTTTATGCAGTGTTTGAAAACAAAAAGTTATCCTTAATTAGAAACCTGATCTTGTGGTGACATTCCTGGTTATATTGTGACACAAGTTTAGACAAAGTGCTAGACATGTGCTAATCAAGCATGACAAGGAAAAATTATTAGTGATTAGTGACATGTGACTGTCATGTGATGGTATAGTGGCTGATGGAAAGTAGTCCAGGGTCATATTCCTGACAACCACAGCTAGCTTACATTTAATTTAAAGAACATAAAGACAAACAAATTGGAAAGGCTTTTAGTTAGATTTTTTAGCCGTTTAAATGACCAATATTATGTATGTTGTGTGCCAAATTAAATGCAAATGTAAATGTATAAATGTATTTCTTCCCTTATAGTGAAAGATAGCTGAAAATACATTATCCCAATGTGAGTGCTTTTTTCCAGGATGCCCTATCCACAGTGAAACAGTGCGCACTAAATAATTTGATAAGTGTGGAAATGACATTAATAAGGTCCTCTAGCCCTCATAGTCACCAGGGTATGTGAATCCACTGTACCATGTTAGGCACAGGAAAGATCTTTTACAGTAATATTGTTCACCTTTCCAGTTCAGATCCAGAAAATTCAGCGAAACCACTTTAAAGGTATTATGCCAGTTCTTAGTGACCCCAAACCCAAGGACCCTTTGTGTTTCTTTTCTTGGCAAATTTGTAATAAATTATATGCTGCCATATGTTTTTATGATGTCCTGATGTGGAGTTGCTAATGACTTTTGATGAATCACATTATACTCTGAAAGTGACAAGCATGCTGTGCATTTATGGTGTAACAGAAGCACTCACTTATTTGTCAGAGGCTTTGCAAGAGTGTAAGCATTCTTTTTAAAAGTTATAGCTTCAATAAACATGCCAGCTTCTAGCTTAACATGAGTTAGTGTGCTGTGTTATGAACAGCAGCAATTAGGTCCAGCTCTGCCAGTATGACACAGTGTGATTTTTCCATGAGTTATCTTTAACTGGATGCCAGACTGGAGCCACAATTGTATACAAGGAGCACATTGTTTCAGGATTTTCACACAAACTTTTTAAAAATGGATCGGGCAGTTAATATATGGTTTGGTTGATATATCCATTTAACGCAAACTGATTCTCTAAGTAGAGATTTTCCAGCTAGAAAGATGTGGTATGCCACCGTGTTCTCCAATTTTAATAAGAATAAGGCAAGCCACCCAGCATGTGTCCTAGTCAGCATTCTAAAGCTTAGATGGCAATGATTTTGAGGATCAGGGAATGCCATCAGGAATTGCTTTAGCAAAGCTTTTCCTTTTAGAAAGCTCAGTATCAGCACTGCATGTGACCTGCTGATAAATACATAATAATAAATAATAAATACATAATAGTATCTATAGGTTTTTAGCAAAAATCTTTGGATGAAATGTATAGACAATGTTAAATGTTGCATTTGTGCCATTTATTGTAATAATATCTAGGCCTCCTTCATCAATGAAAACAGATCACTGCTTATTTTATTATATAAAGTTTATGTTCTCATTTCAGAACTGGAAAGAGTTTTAAATTTACAATATTATACTTTTGTTAAAAGGTCTTATTCTACAAATACATCACAAAGAAACAGGATAATCTGCACAACTGTTCATTGTTTAATGAAAATTTAATTTTTAAGAAATTCTTAAGTTATCCAATGCCAATGTTCCAACAGTTAATGATTGTCTGGATTTTCTAGACAATAGGCTTTCATTTGACCCTTTTGCAGCTTGAGCTGAAGCACAATTTCACACATTTTGCCTGAAGGGAGATTTTGAGTGCGGCAAAGCTAAAGGTTGTGACCTTTTCTGGCTAACATTGATTTCCCTGGGTCATGATGAAACTGTTAGTTTACAGATTACTGATGGTTCTTGAAAAAATAAAAGCATGCCACAAGTTTTCTTTCACATCAGCCAAAAAGTAAACATGGCACCCTTGTAAAAGAAACTCTAGGGGGCCACAGCTCGTTACTTTGCTTTGTTTGCAGATGCTTTGCAATTGTTTCTGTGTTCTGAGTTTGATTTATAAGTTTGTAAGGGATGAGGAAAAATCCTTTAATGTCTTATAAGAGAGAGTTCTGACACAGCAATATGATACAACTTTTTACCAGCAAGAATACCTGCATTAAAAACAACGTCTATATCTTCACAGAGTAACAACAGTAACTTTTATTGTCATTCCAACCATATATAGTGCAGTAAATATTGTAACAAAACAACGTTTAGCCAGGATTAAGGTGCTACATCATAGGACAACATAAGACAAAGAAACAGTAAACATAGTAACAGTAAACACAGTGACACTGTAGCACCAAACTATATGGTAAAGAAGATTTTTGCAAGTGGATTGTCCTTATGAAAATAAATATAGTAGATTAAGGTCTGATCTTATGATAATCAAAAGTTGTGCCTTTCTCTTAATAAACCTTAATTAACAGAAGAAATTCAGTACATTGCCTGAAAAGACAGTATTACGTCTGAATACCAGAGATTAGAAAAGTCATAAATATTTAGAAACATTCTGAAATATTGATACATTATTTTTAAATGTGTAATAATAGCTATTCTATCATGTGTGTTCACAACAATGCTCCACTATTTAGTATTGAATTTACATTCTTTACTGGAAAATCCATTTTGTTTTTAACTTTTCATTTTCAACAATTTTTGTGTAGTTTGCCAGGGGCAGAATGACTATTCATCACCACATCCAGAGATAATCAATTCAAGCATCTCGCTAAACAACACTCCAATTCCCACTACGACCCTCCCAAACATCTTAACTAGTAGTGGTATTGTTGTGAATTCCACAACAGGTAAGAATGCAGCTAAACAAATCACTTTTCATTAACATATTCCAGGTCTTTTCCCGTGTTCATCTAATTTCAGTGTTTTAGTCTATGCATATTGAACATGATTATAAATATAATCAATAAGACTATATATAATCTAGTATAAATAATTTGTCAATATTGTGTAGAAAATTGTCCATTTAAAAAAGCCTACACAAAGTAGTTTTGTTTTGAGAGAATACATTAAGCTGGTGACTATTACTGAAATTTGGTGATGATTTAGCAATAATTTCTGATGATTCATATGATTCATTTAATCACTTTATCTTTTTTACATTCCAAGATCCTGGGCAGACTTCCTCTACAGACCTAAATACAAGTTCATCCATGATAACTCACACCACACAGACAAACAAAACACAGACATGGAATCAAACAACCCCAAAAGATTTTCTGACAAACCACAAAAGCAATGTCTTGGAAACAGAAGATAACAATAATAAACAAAAGGTGAGTGATTGTTACATTCACTAAATGTGAGAATAACTTTAATCAATTACACAAAAACAATGTATGCTCACATTTTTACAATGGGTTTTTCTCAGAAGCTGCAGTTTCCACCCATGTTGCCTATAACTTGGTTTGTAGCACTTTAACTATTTAGTTTAACTACTCAAAGATAGTTATGAAGGAATTAAGCAACAACAAATGAGAATTATTCATTAACACATTGTAATTTTTACTAACTAAGAACTATTGTTAGTGAGAACTTGCCACTGCAGTTATTAAACAGTCTTCAGAGTTAATTCCTTAGTCTTTGTTTTTTGTTTAATTGCATTGTAGAACATTTGTAGTGCACTATGTGACCACATAGAGATGTCTGTCATTGCCTTCCTTAAATAAGCATGTAATGTAATGTAAATGTATGAAAAATCGCCAAGTGCAACTGCTCCTTACTGAATTAAGAAGTTGTAATATCAGTAAAGTATTTTGATTCCATGCACTTATACAAAAATAAATCACTTCAGGGTAGTACTGACCAGATGGAAACCAACATGAATTATCTTCTATAGTGTATTCCTTATTTCTTCTAAAGCAATGATCTAGAAACATGTTTTTAATAGCAACCAAAATCTACTACACAATATTGCACAATACAATGCAATTAACAGTTACTTCAAAAATAATGGCTTTTTGTTGGACTGAAATAATTGTAAGGTTACATGCTTATATTGCCCTTGCTTTATTTTTTTAATACATGCAGTAATCTATTAATAAGCACTTTAAAGCATTAAGACTTTAGAACATACGTAGCTAAAATATGTTACTTTTCTTCAACAGCAACAGGATAGTGTGAGGCAATGGGAAGTTGATGAATTGTTTAATCTTTTACAAGCTTAAAATGGATGTAAACATAGGTTGTTTTCAAATGAAATAGTCTCTATCTATATCATTGCACATTGCCGGGGAAGGAAGCTTCAGTTAGGAAAGATGAATGTGTGGGCAAAGTCGGTTTGGGGTGATTTAGCGTATGCTGTCAGACTACGGAGATCCTGTTCCACTTGTCACTTTATGCCAACAATAAATTATCTTATTGCACAACAGTTTAGATAGTGAATGAACAGTTGCTTCCACTGCCAGTGGCCTTGGGTTGTGACCACCAAGGCACAGGAAGTGAAGTGAAGGGTAGGGAGTAAGATGTGGAATCTGTAAAACACATTTTTTTTTTTTTATATATACAAGTGGATATACTATACCTTATAATATGTTAAAACTTCACATTGAGTCCAATTGATGTGGCAGATTTTAAATATTCAATCAGCGTGTTATTTATTTATTTATTTATTTATTTGAAAGGTCTTTCCTCTTACTTTTTCAAAAGCCAAACAGACATCATTATTTAGCAATAGCAGAGGCTTTCCATATGAAATGCAGCACCTGCTTGCTAAACGAAAAAAAAACTGATTTCTGTTATTGTATCTCATATTACATTCCCCAACTAAGAACCACATTACAGACAGACCAACATTAAAATTATGATTGGACAGACTGTTTCACATACAATGGTAATAATCATTGGATAGGACAATAAATAGGACAAAAGAGGGTTATTATGATAGGAATAGTGTATATTTCTTTATATACACTATATACAAAATTATTAGAACACCTGATATTTGTAGTCATATGTGTTTCTTCTCCAAACTGTTAACACAAAGTTGTAAGTTGTTCTTACTTAACAAAGCTCATTGCACAAAGCAAGGTCCGTGAATATTGCCAAAACATGGGTTAAAATGGAAGATCTTAAGTGGCCTTCTATTGAGCTCTGACCTCAACACATTTGGGATGAATTGGACTACTGGTTGAATTTTAGAGACCCTTTACTTCAGCATTTTATATTATTGATTAAGAGATAACTAAATGTTATGTTAAAGTCATAGAGATTTCAGAGACTCTAAAACATGTGTACAATATTTTATAGAATGATTAAATAAAACAAAAATAAAACTATTCATTATCGTTTCATTATATGTACAGTAAACACGAATATATGCGTATTGTGCAATTTTGGATATGTACTAAGCAATGCTAGGCAAGTCTTAAATGCTTACAAAAAACCTACTAAACTGTAGTTTATTAGGTAGAGAACGAGGGTGAACTGTAGTATGCTCTGTCCCACCCTTTGACTAAGGAAATATGTGTCAAAAATAGATTTACTGTTGCTGTTTTCTCGTCCAAATTTTTTTTTATCATAATTTTGCAAATGAAAGAAAAGAAGTAGGACAAAAAGGGAGAAATTAATAATCTGCCTACAGGGGGGGTGGGTCTGAATCTTAAATGCTTCAGACAACCTCTTCAGACATGGTGGTGTTTGTATTTGAAGTGGCATTAATGCCAATTTAAACACACTGCTTTGATAATTCTTACACATTAGGATATTTTAACACTTTATTCGGATAGTCTGCTGCCATGTGTATTTGCTGGTTGTTTTTTTATGGTTGTTGATATTTTGAGATGATGTATACTATTGTCCTTTTATATATTTAATGTAATTTTGAAAGGCACATAAAAATGTGGTTATAAATCAAATGACAGGAAGATCCTTAACAATCTAAATGTGTTTTTTGGAGAGTCTAAAATTGACTTTTCAAACCAAGTGATACTGCCTACAGTAGTTTTTAATTACTTTCTTTTAAAACTACAGAAATTAGGACACAATTATTATAAAAACACAATGCCAACAAGTTTCAACAAGTTCATCACTTTACATTTTATTCTAAAAGCTAAATAAATAATTTCTTCTTAATAAATTCCACACTTATTCTCATGTTCTGTCACTCTCATTTGTTTTTGATAAAGACTCCAAAGCATTTTTACATGCTTATCTAGATAAGGGCATCTGCTAAATATAGTTTTCTTATACATAAATTTACACACACTCGAGTAAGATCCAAATATTTATTCAAATGTGTATAATTTTTATTAATACCAAAAAAATCACATCACAAAAAGGCACATACTAACAATTTACACATAAATCTATTTGTAAGTCAGTTCCTATAACTCCTATAAATGTCTGTAGCTAATTCATTTGTCATTTTGTGAACAGACTGCAGCTGAGAGTCCGACTCAGTCTGATCGAAACTCTGTGTTTGTACCCCTACTGGTGTGCGGGTTAATCTTAGCTGCTATCCTGATTGGACTATATTTACGGAAGTACCACTGTCACTCAAAGGCAAAAGGCATGAAACTAGTAAGTACAAATCACACACAATCACAAACTCATTACAATATACAGTCAAGTGTGGTCAGTCATTGATTGAAAGAAATTGTGATAATTAGACATATTTGCTCATTTTGACAACTCAAAAAAAATTAAAATAAATAATAATAATAATAATAAAACCCAGCCATTAGGGAGGCACAAGTCAGTGCATTCTTAGTGCCGGTCCCAAGCCCGGGTAAATGGGGAGGGTTGCGTTAGGAAGGGCATCCAGCGTAAAACGTGCCAAATCAAATATGCGGATCACAAATGAGAATTTCATACCGGATCGGTCGAGGCCCGGGTTAACAACGACCGCCACAGGTATCGTTAGCCGACAGGGTACCGGTGGAAATTGGGCTACTGTTGGCCGAAGGAGGAGAAGGAGAGGAGGAAGACGTCTACAGAGACGGCAGGGAAAGGAGCAGTGCAGGAGAGTGGAGGTTAGGGTTGGTACTTTAAATGTCGGTACTATGACGGGGAAAGGGAGAGAGATAGCTGATATGATGGAGAGGAGAAAGGTAGATATGCTGTGTGTTCAGGAGACCAAGTGGAAAGGAGTAAGGCCAGGAACATTGGAGGTGGATTTAAACTGTTTTATCATGGTGTGGATGGAAAGAGAAATGGTGTAGGGGTGATTCTGAAGGAAGAGTACAGTAAGAGTGTAGTGGAGGTGAAGAGAGTTTCTGATAGGGTGATGATCGTGAAGGTGGAAGTTGAAGGGATGATGATAAATGTCATCAGTGCCTATGCTCCACAAGTTGGCTGTGAGATGGAGGAGAAGGAAAGATTCTGGAGTGAATTGGATGAAGTGGTAGATGGTGTACCTAGGAAAGAACGATTGGTGATTGGGGCAGACTTTAATGGGCATGTAGGTGAAGGGAACAGAGGTGACGAGGAGGTGATGGGTAGGTATGGTTTTAAGGAGAGGAATGTGGAAGGGCAGATGGTGGTAGATTTTGCTAAAAGGATGGAAATGGCAGTGGTGAACACTTATTTTAAGAAGAAGGAGGATCATAGGGTGACGATAAGAGTGGAGGAAGGTGCACACAGGTGGACTATGTGCTATGCAGGAGATGCAACCTGAAGGAGATTGGAGACTGTAAGGTGTTGGCAGGGGACAGTGTAGCTAGACAGCATCGGATGGTGGTCTGTAGGATGGTTTTGGAGGTGAAGAAGAAGAGGAGAGTGAGGACTGAAAGAAGAATAAGATGGTGGAAACTGAAGGAGGAAGAGTGTAGTGTGAGGTTCAGGGAAGAGGTCAGAGAGAGGCTCAGTGGTGTTAAGGAGGTGTTGGATGATTGGGCAACTACTGCAGGAGTGATGAGGGAGGCAGCTAGAAAAGTACTTGGTGTGACATCTGGAAATAGAAAGGAAGACAAGGAGACGTGGTGGTGGAATGAGGAAGTGCAGGAGAGCATAAGGAGAAAGAGGTTGGCAAAACAGAAGTGGGATAGACAGAGTGATGAGAAAAGTAGGCAGGAGTACAAGGAGATGCGGCAGCAGGTTAAGAGGATGTGGCGAAAGCCAAGGAAAAGGCATATGAGGAGCTGTATGAGAGGTTGGACACTAAGGAAGGAGAAAAGGATTTATACAGATTGGCCAGGCAGAGGGACCGAGCTGGAAAGGATGTACTGCAAGTTAGAGCAGTAAAGGATGGAGAGGAAATGTGTTGACTAGTGAGGAGAGTGTGTTGAGAAGGTGGAGGGAGTATTTTGAGCAGCTGATGAATGAGGAAAATCAGAGAGAGAAGGTTGGATGATGTGGAGTTGGTGAAGCAGGATGTAGATAGGATTAGTAAGGAGGAAGTGAGAGCAGCGATTAAGAGGATGAAGAGTGGAAAGTCGGTTGGACCAGATGACATACCGTAGAAGCGTGAGATGTTTAGGAGAGATGGCAGTGAGTTTTTGACCAGATTGTTTAACAGGATTTTGGAAGGTGAGAAGATGCCTGAGGAATGGAGAAGAGTGTGCTGGTACCGATCTTTAAGCATAAAGGAGATGTGCAGACCTGCAGTAACTACAGGGGAATTAAGTTGATCAGTCACACCATGAAGTTATGGGAAAGAGTAGTGGAAGCCAGGTTGAGAGAAGAGGTGACCATCTGTGAGCAACAGTATGGTTTCATGCCGAGGAAGAGCACCACAGATGCCTTATTTGCTTTGAGAATGTTGATGGAGAAGTATAGAGAAGGACAGAAGGAATTGCATTGTGTATTTGTGGATTTAGAGAAAGCCTCGACAGGGTGCCAAGAGAGGAGTTGTGGTATTGTATGAGGAAGTCAGGTGTGTCAGAGAAGTATGTGAGGGTGGTGCAGGACATGTATGAGGAAAGTGTGACAGCAGTGAAGTGTGCAGTAGGTACGACAGACTGGTTTAGGGTGAAGGTTGGACTGCATCAAGGATCGGCCCTGAGCCCTTTCCTGTTTGCAGTGGTGATGGACAGGTTGACGGACGAGGTCAGACAGGAGTCTCCTGGACTATGATGTTTGCGGATGATATTGTGATTTGTTGTGAGAGTAGGGAGCAGGTTGAGAAGAGCCTGGAGAGGTGGAGATATGCGCTGGAGAGAAGGGGAATGAAACTCAGTAGGAGTAAGACAGAGTACATGTGTGTGAATGAGAGGGAGGGCAGTGGAGTGGTGCGGTTGCAGGAGAAGAGCTTCAGAAGGTGGAGGAATTCAGGTACCTGGGGTCAACAGTGCAAAGTAATGGAGAGTGTGTTAGAGAAGTGAAGAAAAGAGTGCAGGCAGGGTGGAGTGGTGGAGAAGAGTGACAGGAGTGATTTGTGATAGTAGGGTATCTGCAAAATGAAAGGGAAAGTTTATAGGACTGTGGTGAGACCTGCAATGTTGTATGGATTAGAGACAGTGGCATTGAGTAAAAGACAGGAGGTGGAGCTGGAGGTAGCAGAGCTGAAGATGTTGAGGTTTTCATTGGGAGTGACGAGGATGGATAAGATTAGAAATGAGTTTATTAGAGGGACAGCGATGTAGGATGTTTTGGTGACAAGGTGAGGGAGGCGAGATTGAGATGGTTTGGACATGTGCAGAGGAGGGACATGAATTATATTGGTAGAAGAATGCTGAGGATGGAGCCACCAGGTAGGAGGAAAAGAGGAAGGCCAAGAAGGAGGTTCATGGATGTGGTGAGGGAAGACATGCAGGTAGTTGGTGTAAAAGAGGCAGATGTAGAGGACAGGGTGGTATGGAGACGGATGATCCGCTGTGGCGACCCCTAATGGGAGCAGCCGAAAGAAGAATAATAATAATAATAATAATAATAAAAAAATTATATATATATATATATATTAAGCTAAAGAACTAAAGAAATTAAGCTGCAAGTGTTTCTTCTGATTAATAAAACTGCTGGAAAAATTATATTTCTAAAAATGTTTGCTTCATGTAAAAGCAGTTAAGTGAGTGGCGACAATACATTTACTTGACTATATAGCTAATTATTATGGGATATAGTGCAAGTGGAGAAATTATTCTTTATCCAGTGCTTGTATCTTTTTTCTTCCAGGCAGAAGAGAGATGCATGGCTGATGAGGAGAACCAGGGCAACACTCTGGTGTCTGTGGCTCCTCTGAACCCACCTGAGAGCCCTGAGAAGCCAAGCCAGAATGGCGAGTCCCTAGAGGCTGCGAAGAACCAAAATCCTCCTGGTGCCACTAATGGTCACTCAACCACCAAAGCTGACACAGAGCTGTGAGAGGCCATCTCAGCTACACAGGCTCTGAGTTCTCCATCCCAGGCCTACAAACATGAGGGAACTGACTAAACAAATGCATAGGCTCCCTTTTCCTCTGTCTGTTTTAATACAGTTAATACATAAAGAAGGTTATTGTACAAATTATGGTGGTGACAGGTATTAAAAAATCTCATTTGGAAATAGCTCTTAAGGACATGATGACCAGGGTGGGTTTCCCGGAACGTTTGTAGCGCTAAGTACTTTATCTCTTTCATAAGACTGGACTTTGCTTAATAAGCATTTACTGAAACTCATTATAATGAACATTTTCCTCTTTGTTCAAAAAATGTATAAGAAAATCTGACCTATTCATTTTTTACATTCAACAATTTGTTAATACTCTTATATTGAGAGCTTGCAAAAACTTCAACCAAAATAAAATAAAAAATAAATGCAGTGGCTGCTGATTTATATACAAAGTTTTATAAAGTGACTGTGATCTACTAGCTTAATCTAAACTTGCTTAATTAGAATCTGTGCTGTTGGGAGAATTGGTCAATCCTGAGCCCTAAAAGGGGCAAACCACAGCTTCGGTGGCTCTGTGAGATTGTACATTGATTTTTATTAATCATGTTAGCTATACAACACCAAACAAAGCATTTCAAATTGTGTTCATGTAAATCAATCCACAATGAATCAACAACTGTAAGAAATGAGTTAGTGCTGACATAACAAATTTCATTTGTGTGGAATCAATGTACACATTTGTTCTTGTGTACACTGAAAAAAGGTTTAAATAATGCTTTATTTATTTTTTTCTTACAATCTGGCGTAAACCCTTATTAAAGGTGTCCGTTATTTACTAAAATGTATTGTTCTTGGGAAACCCACCCCAGTTTCTTATCTTGTAATCTGATCATATCCATAGCCCTCCTCACACACAATCAAACCTATTAAGAATAATTAGTTGGTTAATTCTACATTAAACAAAGTTACAAAAATCTAGTTGTTTGGGTAAATAAAAAAAGCAACAGTTTAAATATTATAAAATAATGTCTATAATAATGTGAAGTGTGAAAGTGCAGTGGCTGTCTGAGCTGATGTTGACTGGCCATTGGTGTGTGTCTTTCAGTATTGATTGCTGACTTCTAAACAGTTTTGGTCAGAGCTTGTCCCTGTTTGTGTCCCACTGTAGAAGTTTCTTTACCCTCCCAATGGCTCATAATCCAAGAGCAGGCTTTATCTTGGCTCAGTTAAAAATGAAATGATCAAAAATGAAACATGTGGCAGGCTGTTTGCTGGTGCTTTTTTTTTTCTAGATGTGTGAGTTGTATTTCTGAGGTTTCAGATGTCATATGTGAACTATTATTATGAGTGATACGATATTTCATTGTGTTGATATAAGCATGTGTGCCCATGTTAACAGTACTGCCCAGCATAGTTTATAAAACAATGTGACAATGTAATGACTTGGAGAGTTAATGTGATTGTACAGCACAGCATTGTTTGGTGCTGGACTTTATTGGATATCAATTATCACAAACTCCTTTTCATCACGGCAAAACACAGATCACATCGGACTTCAAAACCATGTAAAACAACCGGGGTTTTCTGTATGGGTGATTGATGAATGTGACCTTTACAATGGACCAGGAGACACTTCGGAACTGTATATTTGTCTTATACTCTTTTGTAATATCTCTGGAATTGTGTAGTTGTTTAGCTATAGTGTCTTTCCTGAAACCTGTCCTACATCTCTTGTTGTTTTATGATGCAATCATTGATTGTTAATTGCCAAGCAGCCGAGCAGTTGACTTAATGTGTACATACTGTAGAATCCCATAGCAATAGGCAAAATGCTAGCAAATATTGTACCATGGCAGCCATTACTATTAGTGTTCTGTTCTTTTTATTTAATTCACCCTCCTTTTGTTAATATTTCACTGGTTTAGGTCTGTTCTCTGTGTACTCCAATTCTTATAAACTGCAGAACTTGTGTTGATGTAAGTTTGGAATTTGAATAAACTTTTGGAAACTAAATGAATATACAATTTCTGTCTAAACCTATATAATATTTGCAGTGAAACATATTTATGTGTATCATTTTAGACTGTTTGCTTGCATGAAGACTTGAAAAACATAAAGAACACATGCTTATTTAACATAAAATGTCATAAAAAAAAAAAAAACTGCACATCTGGACAGACTCTATAGCAGCTGGCCTGTACAAGTATGAACGATGACATCATATTGGAGAGATTTGTCTCCACAATGAACCCTGGTAAGACCTCCTCTGCAGGATCAGCTAACCATGTGCGTATTGATCTGAAGTAACCTCTGAGATTTCTCCACTCTCAGAAACTGGGTATGGAAAACAATTTCAGCATCATTCATAATCTTTTCATTAATGATTTACACAGCATCCGGGAACATTTCCCCACAGTGTTTAATCAGAATAAAGATGCTTCAATAATATGTAAGACATACGGTTACACCCAAGCTGGAAAGAAAAAGCATTAAGCATTAATCATTAAGCCTTTATTTGTATTGATAAAAAAGAAATCTCTGATCAGCAATCACAGGATGCCTACATGATTTTCAGATATTCCCCATTCCATAAATTTGCTATTCTCAATTACAAGAGCATATCACAAAAGCCTCTCTAAGGCATCAATCATTGCCTTGAGACACGTTAAAGCAAAAACAGATCAACCCTTAAACGAAAATGCATGATTTTAATAAACAAGACAATAGGGGTGTATAATTAGATCTGAAGCAACTGTGTTGACATAAAATAATAAAATGTATTTATATGATATATGAAAAATAATTATTGTGAGTGTGTGTGTGTGTGTGTGTGTGTGTGTGTGTGTGTGTGTGTGTGTGTGTGTGTGTGTAAAATTAATGATCAGTGCAGAGTAATATGAGATTGTGGAATCACAGGGCTTTGTATAAAGCAAGCCAAACTGAAAATATGAAAAGAAACAGCTCCATATCACTAGATAAAATCTTTAAGACATCATGGATGAAACAAATGAATGCTTTCATATCACTACAAATATGCTGTGTTCCCTAATTTGTCCATCTGAACTTGGTTTGTTGGAATAGAATCACTGATATTCTGATAACTATAATGTTTGGTTTCCAGGGTTGGGCTGATTTGGGGCTGCATGTGTGAATGCAGGTCATATTAAAGGTGAGGAAAACACACACACACACACACACACACACACACACACACACACACACACACACACACACACAACAGGAAGGGGTTTTCTTATAGGGTGGGGGCCAGTACATGTTTTTACAGCTGTGAGACCTGTCATCTGCCATAGGGTTGTATGAAGAGAAAGGGATGTATGAGGGGCTGCTGAAAGTCTGTAATTGTTAAGTGAAATAGCAAGTGAGAGATAAAGAGAGAGAGAGAGAGAGAGAGAGAGAGAGAGAGAGAGAGAGAGATAGAGAGAGGGGTGGGGGAGATGCTGAGTGAGATACAGAGTGACATAAAGAGACCAAAGACTCACTTGGAATCTGACTGTGCCAAGGAGAAGCACGGATGGTAATTTCATCCAGAGGTATTCTGGCTTTAATACTTAGGATAAACATGAACCTTACACCAGAGGTCTTGTATAATGTTATAGAAGTACAGTATTCCCTCCAGCAGCTGATTCTGTGTCAGCTGTCATCATAACTCTGAGTAGTGGAATGTGAATTTACACTTTACATTTACATTTTACGGCATTTGGCAAACGACCTTATCCAGAGCGACTTATAAAAATGAATGGTCTCCACTGATGTTCACTCGGTAATCTGAACCCAGTGAAAGGACAACACACTAGTTTTACAGCACTGTATCAAAATACTACATCTAAGACATACACTGTGTCAGATTCATCACTGCAAATCACACTAAGGACAGTAATTATGTATTAAATATGATGATGATTTGACACTAGGTAATAACAGGACCAAGCATGAGTTTGGCTGGAAAAGCTTTTCAAAGATGTTTAAGTATTACCATTCTTTTTTTTAAGATTTACGGTCAAATCCGATCGTAAAGTCTGGCCAGATTTACCACTATGTACTGAGGTGGCCTCTGTTCTTTTAGTACACTGTAAGAAAATGTTCTTAGTTTTAACTGTGAGAGAATGTATAATAGTGACTAAAATCCTGTAAATTATGAAACATGAAATTACTGTTAATTTAACAGTTAAATACTGTTGATGTAAATACAAGTAAATTTAATACTTTTTGCATTATTGCGTTGATAGCACTATTTCTCACATTAGTTTACTACTATAGTCCACTTGACAGAATGAATGGAAGATGCGTAAATTCAGACCCTGATGAACACTGCTGTTAACAAGTAAAATCACTAAAGTAAAGAACAAAAAAGAAAACTACATACAGTTACAGCCTCAGTTGAAATCAACTGAATTAAAACAGGATGATTAAACAAATCCAAAAACACCATTACCAGCTTCACTTATTATAGATTAACTATTTCTGTCAAATTTCTACAAAGCATTCTTTGAGACTTAACAGGGGTTTATATTTTCTTGAAATTGTTTCGTTTGACCTCACCATTTTTGAGATCAGATCTTTAGTTGGGCTTGTAACCCTTGACTCTTTAACCTTTGTTTTAATCTGGGTGTTGTAACTATGTTTGTAAAGCACATTTGTTATAACAAGAAACATCAAGCAAAATTGTAATTTGGTGGTTTTGGTTTACAATTCATGATAATATAGTAATCATCTAATGAACTTGTGTTTTATATGGGTGGTTTCTAATATATTTCAAGCTTTATTTTTTATAGTACAGTGGAACCCGGTTATGTCGATGTCCTAGGGGGTCGCCAAAAAGCATCGAGATAACCGATGATCGAGATAAACGAAAATCAAAATGGCGGCAATAAATTAACATGCTTGAAATTTCTTTATGTACATGATCTGCGTTAATAAATGAGAATGTGCATGCACATGTTTTTGAATGTTTTTTTTTACACAACAGCGTTGCCGCGATTTGTTTGATGAAGGCATGCTATAAAAATACATACAGTACATGTTTATCTGTCAGGAATCCACCTGCCACGCCCCCTTCGGCCCCCTTCAGCGTGTCAGGTGCTTTCTCAGGCGCTTTCTCTAAAGCTCCCGGCTTCAAACGCGCACATATGGTGCTCGTTTAGCATCATCACCAGCTCCTATTTAAACTTCCACACTCTCACTGTCCGTTATTGTTGGTATATGTTGGTTCACGGCGGTCGTTGTTATCGCTCATGTGTATCCCGGTACGTGCCTTCCCACCGGCACTCTCTCAACGGCTGCTCTTTTCTTCCCAAAGTCAAGTCAAGTCAAGTTTATTTGTATAGCGCTTTTCACAACAGACATTGTCTCAAAGCAGCTTTACACAAATCAACAGTGATGGTGAATGGTGTGAATTTGTCCCTGATGAGCAAGCCGTGGCGACTGGCCAAAGCGCACCGCGGATTCCCCCCAGCCGAGTTAACCGAGGTCGAGATAAGCGGGTTCCACTGTAATATGACTTCAAGGTAAATTGACAAACAATTAAGAAATATGAAAAAAATGAAAAATATTTTATGCACAAAACCTTTAGAGCTAGAGCACCATTTAGACACAGACATCAAGAATCAGAACATGAAACTCAAGAATGGTGATTATTAACAAACTCTAATGCTGCAATGCATGTTGGGTGACAAACTAGTACAAAATAACCAACATGCATTGCAGCATGATTAAATTATCCACTGTTCTCCTAATTTAGCTTTTTTTTTTTTATGTGATTCGATCAAACTGAGCTGAGCTCCAAACACTACAAATAAAGCAACACTTAAGCAAACACTGATCTCCATTATGGTGATTTTAAATGAAATTACACGCAAACACCTAAAATCTCAATTAGAGCTTTTCATAAGTGAAGCTGGTAATGCTGTTTTCAGGGTTGTTAAATCATCTTCTGCTGAAGTGTTGAGAGATTTAATGTGTTAATTGATTTCATCTTTCAGCTTTGGCTGTAAGTTGTGTTTCTCTGCTCTTGTTTCTGTTCCCGTCAGTGATCCTGCTCGTTCACAGGTGTTCGTCGAAGTTCAATCGTCATTTAATTAGTCACTTTATTATCTAATTAAACTTCATCACTGCTTCAGTGTTACTTCAACACTGTTGTGTGGATACATAATTGCTCTTTTAAAACTGAGGATTGTGCTGTGAGATTAAAGGGTTTAAATGTGTGAAATAAAAAAAACACACTATGAAATGTATTTTAAGTTTAATTGACGAAAGCAAATTGTAAAAAAAAATAGACAGAGAAATATTAATTTTATGCTGTATGTTGCTTTATAGAAAGGCAGTTACTCTGCAGTTAGTTAATAAATAAATGGCCGTTGGCCAATTTAAGTGCAGTCAACTTTTTACAATGTAAAGTTTAACCGTATTATTTCACGGTAGATTTCTGGCAACCACAGCTGCCAGCTTTTTCACCGTAAACGTTTACAGTGTTGAATGAATGTGCTATGTGTGGCTATGTTTTGGACAATTGGTTTCCACTGCAAATACATTATCAACCACCAGCTGTTAACCATTACCAAATTGTCTTCATTACATATTGTTTTTATCCATCATTAAATAATTATCATCTAACAAAGGAAACTATTGTAGAAACTTATTGGATTCTGCTTGATGATGTCTTAATGGAACATGTAAACTACATGATCTATGTTCTATTGGTCTTTATTGGTGTCCAGTAGACATAACCACAAATAGACGGCAACTAATTTCCAGAAAAGACCCAAAGTGTTTCAACTGTTCGATTTAAACAATTGTTTGATACAGCAGGGATATCCCCTAACTTCTATATCGCTAGTATTTGTGATCCTGAGGGCCTTTTAATTCAACTTTCCACTTGACTTCTCAAATGTTTATACATTATTGTTTCAACATTAATTTTACATTTATACATATAGAAGAACACCAATCTGACAATAGTGCTGGCTCTAATTCATATTGCAGGTTTCTATTAATATGCACCTTCTAATACATTATATTCATTTCTATAAAGCAAAAACTCATTACCAGGGAATAATATGGAAGATAATTCACAATTATAAGAGTTGCATTGTGTTAAAGATTGTTTTCTGTACACAGGACAATAAACTCTTGAATGTTGTATAAGTTTAATGATAAAATGTATAAAATGTAAAAATTCAAAATGTATTTTAACAACAGCAACAGTGGATAGTGAACATTTATGAGTCTAACTTTTGCTAGTCAGTACTTTGTAGCATTTTCTGGCAAGGAAATGGACTGAAGATTTCCATATTCGGTTTTGCCAAGCTCTGTTCTTTGTTAAGAACAAAAAGAGACAAAAAGACTGGTGAAGAAACGGCTGCTTAAAAGTTAATAGCGTGGTATGCCATTATTGAATAAATATAAAACTTGTACTTAACAATTAAGTGTCATATAAGAGGAGTAAAACACTTTGGGACATGTTGTTATTGGAAAATAATCAACTTTTTTGTGGGGTAATCATAACTCTGCTTTATCTCTGCATTGATTCTTTTCCTATAACAGCCTGTTATATTTTATTCCTAAAAAATAAAATAAGAACAACTGAACACTACATCTAAACAAAGATCTAATGTGCTGAGCAGTAAACATGCTGTATGCTTTGAGCAGTTGTGCTGATGGGCTGAATTCAACACTTCCAAACTTCCTGTGTACCAGGCATTCCAGCTGCATATAGGCATGGTCTTTGTGTGTGCACTCAGGAAAAAGATATCTGTCTATACTTAGACACATAAGCAGGAAGGTGCCCTGGAAGGTTTGTTTCCTCTACCATGTCAAATGCTATCTTGAGTATTCACTTTTCAAATAACAGGGAAATAACAACATTTTCCAAAGTCATAATTTAGTTTGGCTTTATAAATTTGACTACACAAATAATTTGGCAAAAACATAACCAGGAATGTTGCCTCAACAATTATTGTAATACTGATTAAGAACTTAAATCAACTTGAACCATTTATTACAGTAGTCATAGTTGTACCACAACAGTAGTATAGTAGTACATTGTGTTATTTACTAATTTTATAGCATTTCTTATAATTTTAAAGCATTAAATCATACAAAATCACTATCACCTTTCACCTTTTAATGGTACCAATCAAAGCATCAGTTATAAAACATAAATAAATACATTAAATATACATTTAAATAAAAAAATATATTTTCACAAGCTTCTATAAGCATTGATTATTCAGGTATGGCAAAGCAATCCAATCAACATATCAGACAGTTGGATGGCAAATTGATTTCTCTATTGCCTTCTATTATTTAAACAATGTCAGAGTGCCTTGAGTTATGATCTGTTCCCTCAAGCAGGTGCAAGTTTGTGGAATGCATGATAGATCAAATCTGTTTGTGTCTTTTTATTAGAAGAGATTAGGCATTAGTAAAATCGGACCATTTGTACAAAGAAAAATAATTATTTCAATATTACAAATTTGCTTACATTTAATCAGGGGCATATAAACAATGCAGAATCAATATCAAATATCAAATATTTTTTATAATAACATTTTTTCTCTTTGTTTAAAAATAAAATGAAAAAAAAAAGAAAGTTTATTTAAAATGTTTTTTTTATTTTATTTGGTGGTCTCACTCTTTTGGATCTCATATACAGGTATACACATTTGTAAATCTATTTAATCAGCAAACCATTTGGCACCAGAAGTCATACAGATGCAAGATAAGAGCTTTAATTAATGTTTACATCAAACATGAGAATAAAAAGAATCTGATCTCTGATATTGTTGGAAACAGAAGGGCTGGTCTGAGTATTCCTGGGCTTTTTACAGACAACAGTCTCTAAAGTTTTTCTTCTGAGGCAAAAGGTCACAGTACTCACATTTGTCTAACAGCTTGACTACCAGTAAATATTGCAACTGAGTCACACAGTGTGCCTGAATATTCCATGTTCATTTAAATATGCAGTGCCTGCCAAACCTTTTGGGAACATCTAGTATTTTATCTGTTTTCAGACACATGCATGTTCCATTTTTCCATTGTTTATATGCAACAAACTAGGTGAAAGGCAAAAACAATCAAGAATTGAACATTGAATGACTGGAAAAAGTTCTGTAGGCAGATGAGTCCAAATTTTACTTTTTTGACTCAAACGGAAGAACTTATGTAAGACAGAGAGAAGATGTTAGCAGACTGCCTCACACCCAGATTCAAACATAGAGGTGGAAACTTAATGGTTTTGGGTTGTTTTGGACCAAGAAAGGTTGGAGACTTATTCCAGGTGAAAGTAATACTGAACCAACATGGCTACTATTCCATACTTCAACATCATGCGATTTCGTTCTGGACTGTGGCTAATTGGAACTATTTCAAGATATAATAAGACAATGACCCAAAAGCTCTGTAAGTGTTACAAGTATTTAGAGAGCAGTCAACTGGAGTATTATCTATCATGCAATGGCCTGCCCAGTCACCATACCTAAATCATATTTAACTGTTCTGGAATGAACTGGATCTCAAGGTCAGATGGAAATATCCAACTAGTGAAGAACACCTTTGGCAAATTTCATGGCATGGCAAAGTATTTCAGCTAAATGTTAGGAGAAAGTAAGTGTCTGGATGTTGAAAGTGTGTAAAGCTGGTATTTAATGCTAAGAGAGAATTTTTCAATGAAAATAAAGTTTATGACCGTTTATTACTATTTTGTACTAACCTCTGTAAGTTAATATATTTGTTTGGTCAAAGTAAAAGCTGTTATATAAATGTCATATAAAAAACAAACAAAAAAAACACGAAGAACATGCAGGCTCTTAAAATTGATAGGTGCTGTCAAAAATCTTGACAGGCAGCGTACAACCAAGGCTGCTACAATGCAAATACAGTACATATGGCACATTGTATTTGTAGAGATGTGTACGTTTTACTTTTTAGAGTTTACTTTTGAATATTTGTCTTTTTTGCTGTATTTGTTACAAATATGAGATATACTCAAACAAATTTTTTATTTGTTAATCTAACTATGAAAAAAGAGAAGTACAGTATAGCAGGTGTCAAATACAGTATAATTATTTTTTATGTAGATATGAAGACATATTAGAGTATACTAAACCCTCATCTAATTATCATTTAAATTTTATTAATCATATATTCTACTAGGTGAAAAGGGTAGGTTTTGACAAGTTTCCTGAAATGTAAAGATTTTTAGAGAAACGTTTTATTATGTTATTAAATCTCCTGAGGTACTCGATGAAAGAAAAATCTACAAGCATTTTACCCTTTTATTTAGAAAGGCGAACACAAAAATTAAAGTAGATGAGAAAAATGAAGGTGTTCAGAGATCAGGAGAGGTTTTTGCCCACAAACAGTGCTGAACGGATTTAATTGTTTAAAAGTCCTTGATTTAATAGTAGACTCTACAGATTAATTGTGGGTTAAACAGGAGCTGAGTGTCAGAAGACCTGAAAGTATGCACAAGTTTGTAGAGTTGAAGATGTTTAGAATGTGCAAGAGTTTACATTAGATGCAAGTTAAAACCTCATAGCTATTGCATATAGATTGCATGTATTACATAAATGCAATATTTTCTTTGGAGATATCTATACAGTGGAACATTTGAGCATTTCTGTACAGCATCCATCTGTGGTAGCCCATAGCTTGGATGTTCCTGCTTCACTAATTCACACACAACACAAACTCGAACACACAGACACCCAAACATACACATGCAACAGTTCAGATGTCCCTATTGGCACATTGAAAGAAGGCGTAAGCAGAATACTGTCCCTCCTAGCAATAAGTTTTACAGACCTTTCAGTCGTTAATGATCTCAGTGTACATGGGTGTGCCGGTAACACATCTTGGACATATACACACGCGCACACACATTTGCACATACAGAACACAGGAAACCTACATGCACATAATCCTCTGTGTTACATCTGCTGGTTACTCAGGACTTTCAATTCCATTGTGTGTATATAAATATAATATGGCTAGATTTATAGACGTCCATTGTTATATAGCCAATTCTTCATGTGTAAGACACAATCACATGATTCTTTTATTTGGTTTAAGTTTGATAATCCTTTGCAGCCTATTATTTGGATGCGTAAATCTTTTTGCATGTTGGATTTCTGTTTTTGTCCCCATAACACTGATCATTTATTGTGTGTAATTTTGTACACAGAAAGACCATCAGTGTAATTTCTACTACATGATGTACTTATATCTAGAAGAAAATATATTTTATATGCATTAAATATTGCTTACTCTAAAGCTTCACTACACTGCATATGTGGTTAATTAGGATTGGGTGCTGTTTTTTCAGTAATATATATTTTAGTGCAATAGCCCTCTTATATTTAGTTTTTAATTGTTGTCATGATACTGTTGCCCAACAATATGGTTATATAGTTAAAGTTTGCTGCAAGGCATTCTCCATCCCTGTTCTTTTGTTGTTGTTTTTTTCAAATACAAAATGTCTGATGTCATAAAGCTAACAGAAAGTACAGCCAAGCGTGTGTGAATTAATACTGCAAGCCAAAATAATCTGGAAAACTCCTCTCCTACATTTTCACCATGATGCAATGTGCTTTCATTTCCTGTTCTCTGCAACACCCTGAAGTCAAACGTCATTACAGCTCAGACCACTACAGCTTCCAATTCCTTAGAACTCATATTGTTTATGCATTTTAGATTTTATCCATCAGATCATTTGAAACATTGTGTATGATTTATTCATGTTACATAAGACAAAGACCAAGCAGAAAAAAATAGCAAAAATGCATATAAGTATGTGACATATCTATAAGTACAAATTTCCACATTTATCCTATTTTTTTTTTTTTTGCTCGGCTTGTAGCACTGACCCATAAGGGATTGATTAAATATTGGTTAGGCATGCATTTGCTAAATGTCGCCCTCTGCAGAAGACACTTTTTTTACTGTCAGAAGAGTCACATGGGTACCATGTGCAATGCCTTTGGATGAAGCTGAATTATTTAAGATTTTGATAATTAATTAGTTGATAATTAATAGCATCGCCATTTTACAGCTTTAGGGATTCTGGTTTGATCCTGGGTTTGAGTTACTGTCTGTGTAGTGTTCTCCAAGTAGTTAAAGTCAGAGTAAGAGACTATGGGAAGAAGGTCTGGGACAAAAAAAAAAGTCTAGAAAGCTGACCAATCTAAAACACATCCCATTCAAAGCTTCATGCATGGAAATAAAATCACCATCTTTACATAATACATTGAAATAATTATTGGAATAATTATATGTAACATCATGAATTTTTAATAAAGCAAAAAATAATGGATGTTTTCAACATTTCTTCAGAAAAAATTCTCTACCTGGAGGTCCTTATAGAGTCATATATTATTGAAATAATATGGATGCTTAAGGGTCATGACATACAGGGTTCAATATAAAAAGACTAATGGTTTTTAAACACCTGTTATTAAAATGTTTTGTTTGAGGTGCTGTAGATTTAAGAGTATTGTTGTTTGTTTGGCACTTTTATATCTTGGTGACCTTTTCAGTCAGTTTTTAATAATCTGTAATATAATCTAGTGACTGAAAATATCACTAAGGTACTAAAGTGCCATACAAAGAACTAAACAACCGAAAAAACTAAAAATTTGTTTTGCAAACTGCACTGATGGAAATTTGGAATGGGAATCCAGGTCACCATGGTGAACACAAATGTCTGTAAAGGCAGTATCTGCAATATATGCATTTAATCGTTCCCTCAGTTATTAAACACTCCACAATCTCCACATATTTCCTTTTTCAGTTTTAGTAATTATTTACAGAAGAAATTGTTTACAGGTTTTCATATCAATTGATGTTTGCATGGAATTGAGTTTGTGTTCTGTCATAGCATGTTTGCCTGATATAAAGATAATTTGCATGGCTCCTAAAAAATGTTCTGCATGAAAATTACATTTCCTGGCTTGTAAAAGACCAATCAAGTGTTTTGCCGCAAGATCTAGTATAAATTGACATACCAATGTCCAGTTCAACCGATAAAATGAGCTCCTATGAGATCACACAAGATTCTTAAAGACTTTTAACCTCATTCATATTGGTCACTTATTCACTGAGAGCACAAATGCAGCACCACAAAAACAGATATATTATGCAATTAAGGGGAATTCTATGTTACTGGCAGAGACTGAATCTGAGGTTTAAACCTGTTGTGACTCCTCCTCTAAATAAAGCGAAGATTGACATTACCCTGAGCCAGATTACTAGCTCCCAATCATTCATGGATACAGCCAATTAGTTTTCCTTTTGTACTAATAGTGTGGGAATTGTTTGTGGTAATGTCATTTAGTTCTCTCTAGCAGAAGCCTATAGTTCTTTTTGTGATCTTTTGCTTCTTGAAGCAAAGACATAAGAAAACCCATGTCCTTATAATTAAGTGAAGTTTTTCATATTGCTCATAATACCTTATAAGTCTTCTACATCATTATGTAATAATGAAGTGTTTCTATTTCTCTTGCAGTTGACCAGCAATTATATAAGATTAGCTATTTGCTTTGGTTAATGTTTGGTTAGATGTAGAATTTAGATATGGGACATAGTTTGTGTTGGAACCTGTTTGTGCTTTTGACAAATTATAGATTGTTTTGCTGTTTTTAACCTCAATTTAACTTACACATCCTTTCTTTTGAATGATTCATAAAAGCTATTGAAGTAGTGAGGGCTTTCCAATACCAATTTTCCCTGAGCTAAATTACTAGTTGCCAAACAATTAAAGACATATGTATTTAATTAATGTTCAACAATACAAAGTCCTGCTAAATGTTTTATATATCACAGATTTCTTAATTTTAACCCATCTCTCTGGTCTTCGTGATGTAATCCCTAGTGCTTTCTTTGCTCATGTTTCTGCAACTAGCTGCCGAATTCTATTTTAGCCCATTGTCTACAATTGTGTGTACTGTCTAATTAGTTAAATGTGTTATACATTGTCCACTTCTATTTTATTTATATTCCCAGTCTCTATTCCCAATTATATTGGGTTAGGTATTTGCTATGGTTATGGTTTGGTTAGATGAGGAATTTACCTAGGGTCATATATGGGCTGTAGTTTGTGTTGGAACCTGTTTAACTACAATTAAATTTTTCTTTTCTTTTTCATGCTGGATATCAGAGTAGACCAAACTCAATCAAGTCACCAAGTTACCATGAGCCAGATTACTACTTCCCAATTAACTATAGACATAGCTGGTAAGGAGTAGAAGGTCATATAAAAACCTTCCTTAGTCTGGTTGGCTTGTTCTTGGACCATGAATACTTAAGTGTTTTTCTGCTTATATATGACTTAAGGAAGCAACTTTTATTAGGACTGCATAAAGATAGGTTAAGATTTTGGATTACATAGTAATTTTGGATAGTCTTTTTGTTCATATGCAGCAGTAAAAGACTTGGTGTGCTTATTGAGTCCAGCCTTTCATTTCAATATTATGTAGATATGATTACTTTTATTAATATTATTAATATAACTTATGTGTGGCTTTTATTAAAATTACTGAGACACATGTTCAAATACTAATCACATCCCTTATCTAATCCTAAGCCAATTTTGCAACTAACATGGCATTAACCAAGGGCAAATATGTAACCCAATGTGATTGCTAGTCAAATAAATTAGAAAATAATTAATTTTGATGTTACAAAATATAAGAATTATCAAATAGGAGACCAAACACAAGGTGCAGATGGAAAAAAGAAATGACACACTCAAAAAACATCCAATAATATTAGAACAACCTGACACAATAAAGCATATGCTTTTTTTTGTATGAAGACCTGAATTATGTAAGTATATTATAACAAACAAGGGTCTATCAATTAATTATTTTGAACTAGTAGCACCACCAAGCTGCTGCTGCTGGGCTCTTCAGCAAGGTCTAGATATCTGCCAAGGTCTAGGTGTCTGCCGAATGCCATAAATGTCAATGTAAAATAATTATCTGGCTTAGGGTAAGGTTGCACTTGAATGCGCTGGCAGAGGCTGAGCTTGAGGTTGAAACTCTTGTCTCCTCCTCTCAATTAAACGAAACACAAATCTTAGCACAGCCTTACCCTGATCTAGATTACTAGTTCGCACATTCATAGATATAGCCTTTTCCATATTTATTTATTTTGTCTATACACAAGAAAATCACAGTGTATGCATGTATCTAATAGAGTATAAATGTTTTGTTGTTCCAGCTGTACTCTAGCAGGGTGCGGTTGCCAGTACTTTACTGTGAATTTTATAGTTCTTTACTATTTACTACGTTATATCTTTTTACTGTAAAAACTAAATTAAAACTTGAGTCAACATTTGATTTGCAGAAACTGTCTGCACTAAAATTGGCTGTTTGTTTGTAATCTAATATGTATAATGTTTAAGTAATGTTAGAATATTAATACTGAGAATGCATTTTACTTAAGGGGCCAAAGAAAAACTTACTGAATCATGCATAACAGAAGCACACATTAATATGTGATCGAAATAAGCAAAGAGACTCTCACTGGATCAGTACCTGCATAGTTATACCCTTCAATACTACAGCAAAATCCTCAGCTTTGAAATAGCACTTATGTGTCTACATTAGTGTTGAAGTAACACTGGAGCAGTGAAAAGGTTCGAGATAACGTTAGTGATGAACACATGTGAACATGCAGAATCACTGAAGGAAAGAGAAACAAGAGTAGAGAAACACAATTTACAGCCAAAGCAGTAGATGAAATCAACTGAAAAAGGAACACAATAAATCTTAAAATTTCACGAGATAATAATTAAACAACTCCCAAAACAGCATTTCCAGCTTCACTTTTTACTAACCAGCATGACTTTAACTCTGTCAAATGTGTACAGAAAATCTAATTTGGATTTTTGGTTTGATTCATTCAGATGAAATCACGATAATGGTTGGTTGTTATAATTAGATGCACTTAATAAGCACAGCTTTTAGAGCAAGAAAAACAAAAGGAAACTAAAGTTAGATAAGTTATAGACTAGACACTAGAATCAACATCAGTGCATGAGTCACACCTTCGGTGATCAAAAATGGAAAACAAAAACAAGTTCACCTCTGAATGTCACAAAACAAAGTCTACTGAAAAGTCACAACAAACCAAACAACACCAAAATAAAGCAAATAAATAAAATAGTAATAACATTCAGCTGCAAAATGTAATCCTGCTGCAATGCATGCTGGGAGTTTTGTGCTGATTCTTGAAGTGTACATAGTGTTGTAGCTCTAAAGGTTTTGTCATTAAAACATTATGTGCCTCCTAATATTTTAAAAGACCTTAAAAATCTATACAGTCATACTTTGATCAGAAATGATATAAATTAAAAAACAAACTATAAATTCATAGATTAAACACTGACTGAAATCAGCAAAAAAGTTCATTAGATGGTAATCACATATTCATCAACAGTTATCCAAAGCCATTTATCTACAATTTCTCTTGACTTTCCATTCTTTAACAAAAGTATTTTTTAAACACAGTTACAGAAGTCAGAGTAAAACTTATGTTAACGAGTCAAGGGGCACGAGCCCAACTAAAGCAACCACTGATTTCCTTGAGTAAAGTAATGTAGGGAATAGTGAATGAGGGTGTAGGGTGTGATTTCAGACACAGTCTCTAAGTGTTGACTCTAAACGCTGTTAATTCACAGTATATCTTCTCAGTATTTCTCAAAAACAACAAAATTACCTAGAATCCATTGTTTTATAGAGAATGTAACTGTTTTAATGCAAAAAAAACAGCATGTTACTGTCAGAATGTGGCCATTTTTACATTATACATTTGTGACAGCAAGTTTGCAAGTTCTCCCACTTAGAAATCATAGAGGGGTCTGAAATTGTAATCGTAGGTGCATGTCCACTGTGAGAGACATAATCTAAAAAAAAAAATCAAAAAAATCACAATATATGATTTTTAAACTATTTATTTGTATGATACAGCTGCAAATAAGTATTTGAACACCTGTCTATCAGCTAGAATTCTGACCCTCAAAGACCTGTTAGTCTGCTTTTAAAATGTCCACCTCCACTACATTTATTATTGTAAATTAGATGCACCTGTTTGAGGTTGTTAGCTGTATAAAGACACCTGTCCACCCCATACAATCAGTAAGAATCCAACTACTAACATGGCCAAGACCAAAGAGCTGTCCAAAGACACTAGAGACAGAATTGTACACCTCCACAAGGCTGGAAAGGGCTACGGGGAAATTGCCAAGCAGCTTGGTGAAAAAAGGTCCACTGTTGGAGCAATCATTAGAAAATGGAAGAAGCTAAACATGACTGTCAATCTCCCTCGGACTGGGGCTCTATGCAAGATCTCATCTCGTGGGGTCTCAATGATCCTAAGGAAGCCCAGATCACCAAATCAGCCCAGAACTACACGGGAGGAGCTGGTCAATGACCTGAAAAGAGCTGGGACCACCGTTTCCAAGGTTACTGTTGGTAATACACTAAGACGTCATGGTTTGAAATCATGCATGGCACGGAAGGTTCCCCTGCTTAAACCAGCACATGTCCAGGCACGTCTTAAGTTTGCCAATGACCATTTGGATGATCCAGAGGAGTCATGGGAGAAAGTCATGTGGTCAGATGAGACCAAAATAGAACTTTTGGGTCATAATTCCACTAAACGTGTTTGAAGGAAGAAGAATGATGAGTACCATCCCAAGAACACCAGCCCTACTGTGAAGCATGGGGGTGGTAGCATCATGCTTTGGGAGTGTTTTTTCTGCACATGGGACAGGGCGACTGCACTGTATTAAGGAGAGGATGACCGGGGCCATGTATTGCGAGATTTTGGGGAACAACCTCCTTCCCTCAGTTAGAGCATTGAAGATGGGTCGAGGCTGGGTCTTCCAACATGACAATGACCCGAAGCACACAGCCAGGATAACCAAGGAGTGGCTCTGTAAGAAGCATATCAAGGTTCTGGCATGGCCTAGCCAGTCTCCAGACCTAAACCCAATAAAGAATCTTTGGAGGGAGCTCAAACTCTGTGTTTCTCAGTGACAGGCCAGAAACCTGACTGATATAGAGAAGATCTGTGTGGAGGAGTGGGCCAAAATCCCTCCTGCAGTGTGTGCAAACCTGGTGAAAAACTACAGGAAACGTTTGACCTCTGTAATTGCAAACAAAGGCTACTGTACCAAATATTAACATTGATTTTCTCAGGTGATCAAATACTTATTTGCAGCTGTATCATACAAATAAATAGTTACAAAATCATACATTGTGATTTCTGGATTTTTTTTTTAGATTATGTCTCTCACAGTGGACATGCACCTACGATGACAATTTCAGACCCCTCCATGATTTCTAAGTGGGAGAACTTGCAAAATAGCAGGGTGTTCGAATACTTATTTTCCTCACTGTAGATGTTCTTTTAGAGGTACAAATATGTACCAATGTTTAGAGGTATATTGCTAAACATTGGTACATATTTGCACCTCTAAAGATACATTGCTAGGTTCCCTGCTAGTCTAGTGGTTAGTATGCGGCACTCTCACCGCTGCGGCCCGGGTTCGATCCCCGGTCAGAGAACCAACCCCAGCCATTAGGGTTGCACAAGCCAGTGCACTCATAGTGCCGGTCCCAAGCCCGGATAAAAGGCCCGGATAAAAAAAATACATTCCTGACCTTGATTTTTCTGTGTGTACTTACAGTATACAGCTTCTACAATTAAAAATGTTTTGGAAATGTTGGTCTGAGTGTTTCAATCACTGTTTTCTTTGTTTAAACTCATCTCCCTGGTCTTTGTGACATCCGATCACTGCCTGGTTCATCTTATTCCAACATACAGGCAGAAACTAAAATCTGCTAAACCTGTAGTCAAAGCGGTGAAGAGATGGACCAGTGTGGCAAAGCAGGAACTACAAGACTGCACCGATTGGAGTGTCTTTGAGGCTGGAACTGACAGCCTGGATGAACTGACTGACACTGTGACATCCTACATCAGTTTTTGTGAAGACATGTGTGTGCCAACCAAAACCTTCTGCAAATTCAGTAACAACAAGCCATGGTTCACAGCCAAACTGAAAAAACTTCGACATGACAAGGAAGATGCCTACAGAGGGGAAGACAAAGCACTGTACAAGCAGGCCAGGAACCTACTGACAAAAGAGATCAGAATAGCCAAAAGAAGCTACTCTGAAAAGCTGAAAAGCAGGTTTTCAGCTAACGATCCTGCATCAGAGTGGAAAGGACTGTAAGATATCACATACCACCCCTCCCCACTCAAGCAAACAAAGACCTGGCTGACGACCTCAACAACATCTACTGCAGGTTTGAGAACAATATATTCACACCTTTCATCCAACCCAGCCCACTTTGCCCCCATCACACTTCTGGGAACCCATCTTACAACTCCTTCCAGCACTCAAGTTGTGCTCACCATTTGTGAAGAGGATGTGTATCGGCTCTTTCAGAGACAGAAGACAAGGAAAGCTCCCGGCCCAGACAGTGTCTCCCCCTCCTGTCTCAAAGCATGTGCTGACCAACTGGCTCCCATCTTCACCTATATCTTCAACAGATCACTGGAGCTGTGTAAGGTCCCACTCCATTACTGGACTGACTACAGGCCTGTCGCTCTGACATCTGTCATCATGAAGACCTTTGAGAAGCTGGTATTGGCCCACCTAAAGAAGGTGACAAAACAGCTGCTGGATCCCCTACAGTTTGCATACCGAGCAAACAGATTGGTGGATGGCGCAGTCAACATGGGGCTTAACTACATTCTGCAACACCTTGACTGCCCAGGAACATATGCCCGGATTCTGTTTGTTGACTTTAGTTCAGCTTTCAATACAATAATTCCAGGAATTCTCCACTCCAAACTCCTGAACCCCACTATACCCCCTGCCATCTGTCAGTGGATCTCCAGCTTCCTGACAGGCAGGAAACAACAGGTGAGACTGGGAGGTTTTACCTCCGGTATTCAGGCAGTCAGCACTGGTGCTCCTCAGGGATGTGTCCTCTCTCCACTGCTATTCTCCCTCTATACGAACGGCTGCACATCAATTGACCCAACTGTTAAACTCCTGAAATTTGCAGATGACACCACGCTCATCGGACTCATCCAAGATGGCGATGAGTCTGCATATGAGCAGGAGGTGAAGCAGCTGGTGTCATCTGTGGAGAACTTCCAGTTTCTGGGCACTACCATTTCCCAGGACCTGAAATTGGAATTCAAAGAAGGCCCAGCAGAGGAGGTACTTTCTACACCAATTAAGGAAGTACAGTCTGCCACAGGAGCTGTTGATAGAGTTCTACACTGCAGTCACTGAATCTGTCCTGTGCTCATCAATCACCATCTGGTTTGGTGTAGCAACAAAACAGGACAGAAACAGACTGCAGAAAACAGTTAAAACAGCAGAAAAAAAATTATTGGTGCTCCTCTGCCCTCTCTCCAGGACTTGTACCATACATGAACCAGAAACTGGGTAGAAAAAATCACTACTGACCCTTCGCACCCTGGACACAACATCTTTCAGCTCCTCCCTTCTGGCAGGTGCTACAGAACTTTGTTCACCAAAACTGCCAGACACAGGAACAGTTTCTTTCCCCAAGCAATCAGCCTCATTAACAACTGACCATAATTATATTTCCTGCTTCATATCTATAAGTACTGCACTATTATAACTGTCAGTCATCACATTATCTGTATATGTTACACACACTATGGCTGCTATATATTGCAAGTTCTATAGTAAACTCTTTACCATACCTGATGCACAATACTGTCATTTGCACTACCATGCACTCACACTTTATGTACATTACTGATCGGTCATATAATCTGTATCCCTATTTAATACTCATACTGTCTATATTGTCTCACATTGTCTGTATTGTCTTGTCTGTTTTGTCTTGTGTAGTCCAAGCTGAATGTATAGTTTTTATTTATGTCTATACTTTGAGAGTCACTAACAGCTGAAACCAAATTCCTTGTGTGTGTCAACACGCTCGGCCAATAAACCTGATTCTAATTCTGATTCTGTAGTCTTTTAGCGCTTGCTTTGCTACTGTTTTCTGCCACTAACCGCAGAATCCTATTTTACCCTATTGTTTTAAATGTTGGGTACTGTCTCATGTATTGTGTATTATCCTCTTCTATTTCATTAGCAGTTATTCAATTCAATTCATTTTTATTTGTATAGCGTTTTTAACAATGAACATTGTCTCCAAACAGCTTTACACAGATAATGTGGTGATTAAAAGTGAATATGTTCTTTATAAGTAAGTTTGTCCCTGGTGAGCGAGTTGGTGGTGACTGTGGCAAGGAAAAACTCCCAGAGATGGCATAAGGAAGAAACCTTGAGAGGAACCATACTCAAGAAAGAACCCATCCTCATCTGGGTTGCACCGAATGTCCATTTATAGAATATATACAATGTTGCAGGGTACAGTGATGGTGATCAGAAGCGAAAATTAGTCCTGAGTCAATGTAGCAGACTGTTGACATTAACTACAGTCCAAATCCATCCTCAAAGCGCCCCTTCTTACTCCGGAATTTTATGGAACCACCCAAGGCGTTGATGAGAAACCGTTCCAAGCTGCACAAAGTGGCCTCCAGTCGAAGAGAACACTATCCAGAGGCAGGCCTGGACATAGTGGAAAGATCCATGGAGGGGAGAGGGGCAGTTATGTATACTGGGTTTGATATTTGCTATGGTCAGTTTTGGTTAGATGTACAATTTACCAAGGGTTAAATATGGGCTGAAATTTGTGTTGAAACTACAGTTAAATGTTCAATAATTAACTTTAATTAATGTAATTAATTAACTTGTTTTTATTTCATTATTAACAAGCATAATGTTGTATGCTGTTAAGGATAACAGACTGAAGTTGGCTGGATCTAGTCACTTTACTGTGAGCCAGATTATTAGTTCCTAATCAACTAAAGACATGGAAAAGACAATACTTTATTAGCCCCTTTAGATGGTGGGGGCTCATCATTAGACCATGAATACTTACTAAGTATCTTCTACTTATGTCTGACAAGATAGAGCATACTACCATTCTATTTTAACGTATGTAAATCATGTAACACTATATATCCTGCACTTGCTGTTATTGCACTCTGATTAGACCCAAACTGCATTTCGTTGCCTTGTACATGTGTAATGACATTAAAGTTGAATTTAATCTAATCTAATCTAATCTAAACTAATCTAATCTCTGGATGGTCATGCAGTGGTAAATGACTTTGGTATGCTTTTGATTACAGTCTTTCATTTAAAGGTTGTATAGATAACATGACATTTATTAATATTACTATATTTGCTTCTCTCTGGTTCTTATAACAATAACTGAGACACGTTTAAATACTAACCACAGCCCTTATCTAACCCTAAGCCTATCATGCAACTAACCAAATATATAACCCAATGTAGATATCGATGAATCAATGAATCATGATAAACTAGTAATCTGGATTAGGGTAAGGGTACACTTAGGCACTTTGGCAGAGACTGATCTTGAGGTATTTCTCATTTCTCAGCTTCTTATGCTCTTCTCTCAATTAGACCTGATTACTAGTTCCCACATTTATAACTATAGCCATTTTTCTGTCTCTGTTGTTAAAATAGAAATTGTTTGTGGTAGAATTTACCTAGGGTTAATTATGGTCTGTAGTTTGTATTGGAAGCTGTTAAACTAATATCCTTTTTTTCTTTTGCATGCTGTTCTGATATCAGAGTGCTCAATCAAACCACTTTACAAAGTGCCAGATTACTAGTACCTTATCAACTATAACCAAAGCTGAAGAAACAAAAACTTATTAGCTTTTTTGTACAGTGGAGGTTTGTTATTGAACCATGAATACTTAAAAGGTGTCTCCAAATGTTCAAAGAAACATATTAGCCCTTATCTAACCCTAAGTCAATCCCTTATCTAGCCCAATGTAATTACTGGTCAACCTTGCAAAACAAAAAATTGGAGTGTTGAATGAAAAAACTAAATTATCTTAGTACATTACCATAAACAACCCCTATTCTTACAATTGACTTTGTTTGCTGCTTTATTGAGGGATGAGACACAATAGGTTCAAACCTGTTTGCTATTATAGATTATTCACATAAAAGTATCTTGCATATATAATGTGTTTGTGCTCATGAACTGACTTTGAAAGGAAGTACAAATATTCAAGAATCTTGTTTGGACTGCATGCTGGTATGACTGGTCTGGACAACTACCCAGATCTTGAATTTATGCACTTAATTGTGAAGCATTTATCTGTGGAAACAATGACAAAATACTATTCCATTAGAATAGTTGCAAATCAAACTAAGTTTAGTTGTTTGGTTGTTTAGTTTTTGTTGTTGTTGTTGTTGTTGTTGTTTGGCACTTTTCATTTTGATTTACAACACTTAAAAGCAAGTACCTTGATGAAATGCAGGTTTCCATATCAATTACCCAGTTACTGTTTGTGTTGTACTTTGTGTTCTGTCCTAACATGTATTCCTGATTCCCATGGCTCATACCAAATGTTTTGCAAGGAAATTACATTTTCTGGCTTGTAAGAGATCAAGTGTTTAGCTGCAAGTGTTATCTGCAAGATCTAACATCAATAGACATACCAATATCCAGTCCAAACAATAAAAAGTTTTTGAAGACTCTTAACCTAAATTCATATTTGTCACATTTATATATTTTTTGCACAAAAGCACAAATACAGCACCACAGAAACAGATTTATCATGCAATTAAGAGGAATTGTATGTGTCCTGGTAAAGACTGAGTCTGAGGTTTAAACCTATTATGAATAGTAGGTTTAAACTCAATAAAGCAAAGCGCAACATTACCCTGAGCCAGATTACTAGCTCCCAATCATTCATGGATAGAGCCATTTAGTTTTCCTCCTATACTGCTAGTGTGGGAAGTTAAAGTCATTTATTTTTCTTGACAAGCAAATACTGCTTTTTGTGAAGTTTTGCTTTTGTTAGATTTTGCTGTTTAGTTTTTATGCTTCTTAAAGCAATGACATAAGTATAGCCATTTGCATTTAATTGAGTGCAGACTTTTTATTTGGATTTAGTGCATTATAAATCTTCTACATCATAATGTCATAATGAAGTGCTTCTTTTTTTCCATGCAGTTGACTATCAATTACATAATGTTAGGTATTTGCAATGGTTAATGTTTGGTTAGATATTGGCCATAGTTTGTCTTGGAACCTGTTTTAAATTATAGTTAAAAACAACAACAACATTATCTTCTTTGGCCTTTTTTGTTTTCAACCTTTTTTGTTTTAACTTAAGTTACATTGCTCCTTTCTTTTTCATGAACTATAAAAGTGTACAGGGGGCTATCTCATACGACTTTTCCCTTAGCTAGATTACTATTTCCCAACAACTATGCACATATGCATTACCATTATTGTTTAATAATGTAATGTATCTTGGAAATGTTGCTCTGACTCTTTCTGTATCACTGCTTTCTCTGTTTAACCTCAGTGGCTTTTGTAATTAAATTCTTTAGTGCTTACTTTGCTCATAGATTCTGTTACTAGATGCAGAAACCTATTATCACCCATTGTGATTTGCTAGGGTTAAATATAAGATATACCTACTAAACGACAATGCAATGTTCCTTTTCTTTTGAATGCTGTAAAATATAACAGATTGGATTGTCTAGATCAAGCCACTTTACCATAAATCATGAACTAGTAATCTGTTTTAGGGTAAGGTTGCACTTAACTTTGTGCTCTGGCAGAGACTAAGGTTGAGGATGAATGTATTGTGCCCTCCTCTAAATTAAACAAAGCACAACGTTTAGCACAGCCTAACCCTGATCCAGATTACTAGTTTCCACATTGTGGTTTAGATATTATGCTACTTGATGTAAAGAATGAGTATGGTTTTGTGCATATGGTTAAAGCTATTGTAACAGTACAGTATTGTAATATCATATTGATCAGAAATTCATTTAACAGCAGAACAACCACAAGAAAAGCTTAGGAACTTTACATGAAAGAAGCAAATAATGTGATCTATTGATCTGACTTAGGGTAAGGTTGCACTTAACATTGTTTGCTTTAGGGGGAGAGGAAATAATAGGTTCATACCTCAAGTTCAGTGTCTGCCAGTGCACTTATGTTTACTATTACAGATTCTTCAAATCAAATTTCTCTTGTGTAAATAATGTGTTTGTGCTTTTAAACAAAGACTTTGGAAGAAGATAAAAATCTTCAAAAATCTTGTGTGAATCTCAAGTGAGTTCTCATTATATTTTGGACTGAATGTTGGTATAACCAGCCTTTCATCTGGTATGCATGTTATGGAAGAGTATAAACACAGTCACCACAATAACTGTAGGGGGCAAGATATGAAGCTATGGAAATCTGCAATCAATTTCTGATGTAAATGATTGCAAAAATCAGAAGAGAATCCCAGGAAATTGTGGAGTGCTTAATTGCAGAGACAAACAAAGACATATTGCAAATACTGCAAATTAGGCATTTGTGTGCACTCTGGTGAGTTATCCAAAATTCCCATCAGTGCAGTTTGCAAATCAAATTAAGTTTTTGTTTAGTTTTTTTGCATGGCACTTTTCATCTTGCCTTTCGGCTAATTAGATTTGGTGAAACTGTCACACAGACAAAGCCCAAATCAAATCCAACACCTGAACTGACAATAACAAATACCTAGCACTATGCAACTGCTAAGGAATATATTAAACGCAATGATTAATAATAGAACAAACAGCTAACAACAAATCAAACTGAATAAAGTAAAACTTCTTTGCACAACAAAAACTGCTCATAAAAGAAAACTGAAAAAAGAAAAAGAAAAAAATCGAAAAGAGATCTGTTACACAGTGTAATCAGGGGCTAATGGTTACATGCATAGTTGACTGAAAACTACAGTAGTAATCTGGCTCGGGGGTTAGGAGCTTGACCCAGCAACCTCCACCCTAATAGCTTTCCTGCAACAGGAAATGTAAAGGATCTCTAATTAGTGAGAAAGCATGGCTTCAACACAAGCATTAGCCCATATTTAACAATGGCAAATTAGACTATGTTAAGGGATGATAAAATTAACAATAAATAAATAAATAAATAATAAAACAAAGTAAGCTAAAAAATAAAAAGGAAGGGACTAAGATATACCTTTATTCGTCCCACAGTGGGAAAATTTCTCAAGATTTGCAAAACAGAGTGGTATGAATATTTTGTTTTTCTTTTATCCTAAATTTAGGTTTCAGAGCTCCGTTTTGCTATGATTTATAAAAGATAGCAGATTAACAGAGGTTGACTTATTCCCTTTTTTTCTTATTACTATTTCCCAAAATAGAGAAATATGTATTAATTTCAACATTCATCAGCATAAATTGTTTGGGAATAGCTGGCCTCTGTTTGCATCACTCTGTTTTTTCTTTTTTTTTAACCTGTCTCAGTTCTTTGTGATATTAGAAACTGAAAACTTACAGTTTGCTATCTAAGCTGAAGTGTAGTCTTACATTAATTTCATGCCTTAGTTGGTGTTTTTTTTTTTTTTAGTTTGCTAACATTCATACTGTATATGGTAAGGCATTTGGTTTTGGTACATAGCTGGTCAATGTGTCATTGTGCAAATTATACTAAATTTATGTATGATTAGATATGGGTGTTAAATACAACACACTATTAGCAAATAGCATCAAATCTTTCATTAGTATTATTTTTTCCATATTTTTCAAGCTTTGTGTGGTTAACTTTAATATATATTTATATAATATTTAGAGAACCATTTTAATATAATTTTTTGGGGAGTTCTTTTTTTTCTTTCAACAGTAATTTTACTTAAATTGCTCTTTTCTTTTGCATGATCTGTAGAGGGTTTCAGGGTGGAGATATCCTCTAAAAGCCTTACCAATAACCAAATTACTAGTTCCCAATCAGCTATATTCTATATGTCTTGTGCATGTTTTACGGTTTAAGCCTATCATGTTATAATAGTAAAGTGCTTTTAATTTGTTATTTAGGTTTAGATATTTATTGTCATTTTTGTATGAGGTGAAAATGTGGACTCTGAATCTATTTCTCCTGATTTCTGAATCAGCAGAGCACAAAACTTCTATTTTGTTCATTTTTATTTTACACATTTTTAAACTGTATTTTAATTCGCATCGCTCTATAACAGATATCCAGGTGGAAAGGGTCGGGGTGAGGCACCTTACCCTCGGCCAGGTTTGTAGTTTCCAGTCATTTATAGACATTGGTTCTTCTTCTATATAGTATATCTTGGAAATGTACATAATTGTGTGCTTGCATCATGCAACTGGTCCTTTCTTTTTTATTTTTAGATTTCTTTAATCACAAATCTTTGACCTTCAACTGCATGAAGTGAAAATCTGTTCTTTGATTAAATCCTTATTGTTTGCATTCTGCTAGCAAGCTCAGGGTTAGAGATTGACTATTGTTTCTACTACATGTGTATGATTTGCTTACATTTTTTTTCACTATAATTTAACTTACATTGTATTTGAAATTATTGTTCTTTTGCAAGAACGATGAAAGATATCACAGTGGAGGGGGTTGGCTCAAATCACTTCACCCTCAGTTAGACAACTAGCTCCCAATCAGCCATGTACATAGACCCAGCTTTGAGGCTGTTGTTTGAGTCCTTCCCAATGCTGTTCTTTATGATGGTCTGCTTCTTCCTGAATTTCTTCTTTGCTGCTTTTTTTGTTGGAAGTAGAGATTCTGTGTAAACTCTGTATATTCAATATACTGTAGTCTCACTTATTAAAATGTATAATTCATTTGTTTTGCTATACATTACATTCACATTCTATACAATTGTAGTCAAGGTCAAATTTGGTTATGAGACCATTTTTATTTATAAAGCTTTTAATAATTAAGATTATCTCAGAGCAGCTTTACAGAAATATATAGTTTGAGAATATACATTTGTAATTAATACATGTATCCTTGTAAGTTTACTCCTAATTAGCAAAGAGGTGACATGAGGAAGAAACCTTGAGAGGAAACAGACTAAAAAGGAGAGCCATTCCAATCTGAGTAAACCTGGTTAGTGTGATAATAAAGAAAGCGTTTGTGAAGTACTTTGAGAAGCTTAACATCAAGGATTATACAGCATGTCCTATAATGTACACTGTCTTCAACAAGCAACAATGTCTTGTTCACCTAGATCATGTTAAATACTGTGGTCCATTAAACATTTCTGGATTTCCTTTTGATCAGTTAAAAAGATTGATCTCACCACCATGCCATCCTGTTGCACAGATTGTGTGCAGGATATCTAAAAGTTCTAATGGTGGTTTTAAAACTGCCATTTCCAAACATGTGTGCAGAAAGAACACTGAGATTGTCCTACTTTGCCATTTGTTAGAGGAGCAGTGAGACTGTATGAAGAAATCTATCTAAAGATTTCAAAAAGAGATACCTGTGTCAGAATTGATAACAACAGCAGGTTGGTACAGAACATCAATATTCAAAATAATGATGCATATATATATATATACTGGTGATCAAAATTAAAGAACAATTTAAAAATTCTGAAATAATGTCATCTTCACTGCTCAACAGTTGAAGGAGTTTTTGTCCTGTCTATACCATGCTACCAGAACACCTTTTCCACAAATTAACTAAGGCATTTAAAAAAATTAGAGAATTAGAGAACAACAATGACTGTAGCATGAAAAAAGATAAAAGATTACAACAAAATTTTCTGAAGGTTACAACAATCAGCAATCAGTAGGAAGTGTACAGGCCTCCGCTCTGAATGACTTCAGCACATCTGCAGCCACAGGACAGCACTAGTCTCTCACACTGCTCTGGTGTGATTTTGGTCCACTCTTCTTTCAGTCTCCTCCACAGTTCGGTGACTGTAGTGGGTTTCTTGGCCATAACTTTGTTGCCAAAGATTTTCCAGAGGTTCTCTATTGGGTTGAGATCAGGACTCTGGGCAGGCCATGTCATTATTTCAATGTTTTCAGTTTCAAGGAACTGCTTTACCTGTTCTGCTGAGTGACATGGAGCGTTGTCCTGCATGAACACTGCGGGCTGATTGGGTAATGAACGCTGGGAAGGAACCATATGTTGTTGAAGAAGGTTCTGATAAACATTTGCATTCACTCTGCCATGTAGCTGTATACGAGGCCCAACTCCTGCTGCAGAAAACATGCCCCAAACCATGACACTTCCTCCTCCACTTTTCACTGTCTTCTTTACACACTTTGGGTTCAGGCTTTCTCCCGTTTGTCGCCGAACATAATGTTTCCCATCGGACCCAAATAAATTTAACTTGCTTTTATCACTGAAGTGAACTTTGGACCGGTTTTCCTCTGTCCACACAACATGCTCCTCAGCAAAGCTTAGTCTAGCCTTTTGAGACTCTTTTGAATGAGAGGTTTGGTCACTGCAGAGTGGGCTTTCAGTCCAAATGCTCTTAAACGTCGAGACACTGTATGACAAGACAGATCCTTACCCTGTTCGGCGCTGAACTGGTGAGCAATTCCAGCTGCAGTGTGGAAACGATTGCCCATTGAGATCCTCTGCAGTATCCTGTCCTCTCTTGTATTTGTCTTCCGTGGACGACCAGCCTTCTTGGTGGACTTGAATGAGTTTGTGATGTTGTAAAGATTCAATAATCTTGAAATCACAGATTTGGAACAACCAACTTGTCTTGCTATGGCTGATGGGGTCATCCCTTTGGCCTTCATCTGGACAACCTGCTGCCGGAGGCTTTCAGTCACTTTAGAACGGCCCACCATCTTGCAGAGTCAGTGAAACTGGAAGTTAGGCTGCCAGTTAAATAGGGGTTGACAGATAATCAAGGAAATTAGCACCAGGTACCAGATTAACACCAATAACTGGGAGGTATCTGAAAGTGTTCTCTAATTTTGATCAGTGTGTTTTCTGGAAAATAATGTTTTTTTTTTTTAAATGCCTTTATTTTGTGGAAAAGGTGTTCTGGTAGCATGGTATAGACAAAACAAAAACTCCTTCAACTGTTGAGCAGTGAACATGACATTATTTCAGAATTGTTCAATTGTTCATACATTCAATTGTTTATACATTATTCTCTATTTTATATATATATATATATATATATATATATATATATATATATATATATATATATATATGTGTTTGTGTGTGTGTGTGTGTGTGTGTGTTTATGTGCTGAATTTGAGTCTAATGACTACGCCCAATTTATTCTTGCAGGTTTGGGGCTTATCTCGTATTAAATCTTCCTCAATAACATTAATGTGCAAAAGCTTTAAAAATTGTATCCTTCCCTATTTAACACACACACGCTCGCACGCGCGCGCGCACACAGCAAAATAGGAGGGCAAACAGACGGCCACGCGCACGTGCGCACGAACACAGCAAAATAGGAGGGCATGTAGCAAGACAGGGAAAGCAAATGGTGGGTGTGCGTGCGCGCGCACAAATGCAGCGCTCCGAATGCTTCTGTACGGTTCGTGAAAAATCAGATTGCAGCACAATTAATGTGTATTGAAAACTCTTATGCAATGTCACATAAAATGTTTGCATAGTCATTGTGCTTATTGCATATTACTAATATCATATATTAAATATTTTCAATACTAGTCGTACAAATGTATAATAATATGCCAAGTCTGGTAGACTTATATATGGTATTTCGTACCTAAATAGTAATAGCTCCATATATAAAAAAAATTATAATAACAAAGTCGCCTCGTATTACCGCGCTTATTGCTTTCTAATCCATCAGCATAATACAGATGCCTCAGGCGTATCATTTTAATGGTACGCATCGGGTGATTTAGTGCATTTGATCCCCCCTCTCTGAAGACTTGTGGTATCGCCCATTCCCTTTCTCACAGGCCTGTTTGTGTGCAGCTCAAAATAAAGTCACTCGCTCGCCATCTACTGGTCAGAGTGTAAAATAGCAGAAATGGTGAATTTAATTCACAAGAGTATTCCTGGGAAAATCAATTAAGAATTTGTGATCTTTATTTTTCATTATCAGTTACTGCATTTTTATTTGTAATAGATGCATCGCATAAACCTTGATCAAAACCATGCTCGATTTATCTGTCCTAACCTTCACCCCATCTCTCCCGCTTTTGTAGCTTCCTGTACTCTTTCATCTCTTCCTGACCTCACTACTCAACCCCCCTGCTGCACCTGCTCCATCCTCCCTGACTGCTAATGACTTTGCCTCCTTCTATGATGAGAAGATTAAGAAAATCTGCCAGACCTTCACTTCCTCCCCAACAATGACTACACAACACAGCCAACAATTCACTACGTCTCTGTCAAGCTTCTCAACCTTAACAGAAATGAGATACTGCAAGTCATGCAATCCCACCAGCTGTCCTCTGGATCCAATCCCTTCAACTATGCTTTAGACTATCACACATGATCTCCTGCCTTTCATCTCCACAATCATCAACGGGTCATTAACATCTGTCTATGTACCAACTACCTTCAAGCAAGCCTTGGGTTAACTGTCCTTCTTCCCACATGTTCCTAATGTCTCGTTCTTGTAGATTTCATCTCTACAACATCCGAAGGATTCGACCATTTCTGTCCACACAGGCTGCCCAGGTGCTTGTTCAGTCTCTTGTCATTTCAAGACTCGACTACTGCAACTCTCTGCTGGAAGGTCTTCCCCTGAATGCTATCCGTCCACTGCAAATGATCCAAAACGCAGCTGCACGACTTGTGTTTAATCAGCCCAAGTTCTCCCACACCACCCCACTGCTGCGCTCCCTTCACTGGCTTTCAGTAGCTGCATGTATCAGATTCAAAACACTGATGCTTGCCTACAAGGCCAAAAATGGACCAGCACATCTTACCTCAGTGACCTCATCACATCTCGCACTGCACCACGCTGTCTGAGATCCTCCAGCACTGCTCGACTGGTACCACCTTCTCTCAGAATGAGAGGTAAGTACACTTCAAGGCTCTTCTCTGTTTATCTTCAAGCGACGACTGAAGACCTACCTTTTCCTGAAACACTTAAATTAGCACTTTCCAAGTTTGTAGAATTTTGGGGTTATATTTATATTAAGTTTGTATATTAGATTTATTCATTACTAGAGATTTAAAGCATTTTTGTACGTCGCTCTGGATAAGGGCGTCTGCTAAATGCCGCAAATGTAAATGTAAATGATAATAATCTTTTTTGTAGTCTAAGCTGTTAATTAAGTTATTTTCCTTATATTCTGTTTTCTGTTCTGGTAAAATAAGCAAGCAGGAGCAAAACCAGAGATGTCCAAACTAGGGTTCATGGACCAAAGCTGACTCCTGGTGACCATAAATTTTTTTTGTCATATATAAGAAAAGGAGAAAAAAAAAGGGGTAGAAATTATATTTGGAAACACTTTAGAAAAATAAGGCCACCTTCATGTCTCATTAGGGGTCACTGAATAAATATACAGTGGAACCCACTTATCTTGACATAACTCGACAACCCTATTAAGTCGTCGTTTTTGAAGTGGAACCGCCAAATTCTCGCTTTGTCTAAGCATTTTTTAATCGATCATGTTGAGCACAAGGGGGGAAAAATTTGCCATTTAACGTCGGTTATCTCGGTGCAGCCGCAAAAGAACTCGCGAAAGTGGTGGAAAAATCAAGTCTTACAGCTGCTACAGGTGTTGTATTGTATACTGGTGAATCTCTGCTGTTAGTTAGTGCACATATGCCTTTTGTTGTTAAATGTTATGCGATGAACGGGAGGTGAAAGTAGAAGCGCGGCGCTGAACAGTACACAGGAGAACGTGGGATGAGCAGCAAAAGCATAGAATGAACACTGGCAGGATCGGGGGGAATCCGCGATGCGCTTTGGGAAGAAAAGAGCAGCCGTTGAGAGAGTGCCGGTGGGAAGACACGTACCGGGATACGCATGAGTGATAACAACGACCGCCGTGAACCAACATATACCAACAATAACGGACAGTAAGAGTGTGGAAGTTTAAATAGGAGCTGGTGATGATGCTAAACGAGCACCATATGTGCGCGATTGAAGCCGGGAGCTTCAGAGAAAGCGGCCAAGAAAGCACCTGCCACGCCGAAGGGGGCCGAAGGGGGATTCCTGACTGTTAACAAATATGTACTGTATGTACATTTTTATAGCATGCCTTCATCAAACAAATCGCGGCAACGCTGTTGTGTAAAAAACCCCTCCAAAAACACGTGCATGCACATTCTCATTTATTAACGCACATCATGTACATAAAGAAATCTCAAGCACGTTAATATATTGCTGCCATTTTGATTTTCGTTTATCTCGATCATCGGTTATCTCGATGCTTTTTGGCGACCCCCTAGGACATCGACATAACCGGGTTTCACTGTATTAGGAATTTAACTATATTATAGAATGAATTGAATTGAAATCAGATTTATAACATATTTATAACTGCTTAAGGACAATGTCCATTTTTAAAATCACTATACAAATAAAACTGAATTGATTTTAATATTGAAGTTTCACTGAACTAGAACTTATATTTACAGATTACAAAATCATGCTTTCTTTTGATTTATTTTTTATTATTGTGACATCATAAAAGAGAGAAACCATGGCAACTCTAATTCTGATATAATGTTTAGTACACAAAAAACATTTATTGTCATCCCATTGTCCTCAGTCAAGTTAGATTTTTGGCCTTTCATAGGAAAACTTTTGGACAAAGAATTCTCGCCTCAGAACTCAAATCAGTGTAATACTTTATTAAAAACAAACATTAGCTGATTGTTGTTTATATAAATGTAAAATAAAAAGTAATAAACTAGGTGAATAAACCAGAGGAAGGTGTTGAGTGGATGTGAAAATTGGAGAGAAAAATATAAATGCAAAGTAGAAGAAATGAATAAACAATAAATTGCAAATGCAAATCTGCAAGCGTAAATAAAACGATTTTTTTAACGGTATCAAACAATTCACACAAGTCATTCAACTATTTTTCTTAGTTACCTAACCTATTTTACATCTTAATAAGACAGACATTTATAGCTTGCTATGTAATTATGGTACATTTTAATTTAGTTAGGTGGTGGCAAAAATAAAACACATCCTTCACTCAAGTAGAAGTACAGATACTCATGTTTTAAAAGACTCTGTTAAAAGAACTGACTACACTTTTTTACGCAAGTAAGACATTTACCTAAGTAAAAATGTAGCCTTTACTACTACCTGTTTTAGTGTCACACAGGTAACTGGACCTCACGTCATATATAATACAAAAAACTTCAAATTCTGTTAGTTAATGAATGTATCCACACTAAAGAACCACCATATAGAACACAAGCAGAAAAAAGAAGATGATGATGATCAGGTGTCTCTGTTCTCAGTCATGTTTACATTACTGACTCCATCTGTCTCATCCATGTTACTTTTTGTTGCCTTCTGTTTTGCTCATTGTTGGCTTCGTAAACTAGCCTACATCTGTGGTGTGAGATAGCCAGTAAATAATACACCAGTGGTTAATTGAAAAAGCTGCGCAATAACAAGAAATAGGTTGATGGGCTGAAAACGGAGCGCAATAAGAAGAAAAAAAATTATGTCTGATTAAAGTACAAAAGTACAAAATATCTGTATAACAATTAAATGAGAGAAAGTAAAAAGTTGTCCGAAAAATAAATAGTAATGTAAAGTACTAATACCAGAAAAGTCTACTGTACAGTAACAAAGTATTTGTACCTCTGATGGTAAGTGTCTTGGGTAAGGCTCTAAAAGAAAAGCCCACGGAAGCTAAAGAGTTTAGAAAACCACAAGAGAAAAGATAGTAAAATTCACAAGTGTGATTCAGTATGTATATAATGCAGGAATATGGAAAGGCAAACTGTGTAGGATTATTCAAGCCCACTTCCCCTAGTGGGGCTAGACACACACAGCATTAATGAGGTTGGGCATTGATGGAGAGAAAGATCAATGGTTTTAAATGTGGTTGAGGTCAGGGCTCAGTACAGACCACTTGAGTCCTTCTGTTACATCATTGGCAAACTATGTGGTTATGGACACATTGTGCACAGTTACGCCGTCATGCCAGGTCAAGATCAGTTACTCGTATCTTGCAGCGTATACAGATTTTCATGCTGAATGCTTGTGGAATGCTCACATATAAGTGTTCAATTCAGATTCCATTAAATTATTTCTGGCATATAGTATATTTAATATTTATATAGACTACAGTGGTGTAGCCTTATATTGTAACAATTTTCTATTGTAAGTTTATTCCTTTTATTTTGTTATTTCTTCAACCACTAATCAAGCTCTAAGCGATTCAATAGTATTACTGAATGGGTCACTATAGTTTAGTGGCATGTTTTTGGAAAGTCAGAGGAAAACCTACACACAGACCTCATCCTGACCTCAGTATCAAGTTAGAAAAAAAATACTGTAATGCTTTTTTTTTTTGGACAAATGAAGTGGGAATAAGTTTCCTTCCCAGTCTGTCCCTGAGGATGGCTTCCTTTTCGAGTCTGGTTCATCTTAGGGTTTCTTGGTCATATTGTCTGAGGGTTTTTTCCTCTCTGACTTGTGTAACAAAGATCTTACTTTGACAAAGGACACATTATGATTTCTTTTTCACATTATGATTTTTAATTTTTATAGCGTTTTAACAATAAACATTGTCTTAAATCAGCTTTACACAGATAATGCGGTGATAAAAATTTATAAGATGTTGTTTTTAAGTCTAGGTTTGTCCCTGATGAGTGAGCTGGTGGCGACTGTGGCAAGGAAAAACTCCCTGAGATGGCATAAGAAAGAAACCTTGAGAAACCCCATCCTCATCTGGGTGGCACCAAATGTCCATTTATTACAGATAAACGATGTTGAGGTGTGCAGTGATGGTGATCAGATGCAAACTGTAGTCCCGAGTCAGTGTAACAGACTGTTGGCATTAACTACAGTCCAAATCCCCAAAGCTCCCGTTCTTACTCTGTAATTTCATGGATCCCCAGAGAATTGATGAGACATCGTCCTCTGCTGCACAGAGTGACTTCCATTCGAAGAGGACACTATCCAGAGGCAGGCCAGGACGAAGTGGGAAGATCTGTGGAGGGAAGAGGGGCAGGGACACTAGTCACGCAGGATCATGTTAAACTCGACCGAGAGAGAGAGAGAGAGAGAGAGAGAGAGAGGTATTTAAATACCTTTCTATTTCTTTGCAATCATTTTGTTAACATTGTCATTTAATACTCACAATAATTCCCTGGCAACTCATTTTGCCCTGCCAGCCTTGGTTTAGTCCCTCCATGAATTATGCGCCCAGCACTGCCCTATACAACAATGTATACACTTTCTGAATTTAATTTCAATGCTGGATTTTTTTTAGCTATACTGTCATTCTTTAATATCCATGTGTAATATCTATGTCTATGATTGAACAGAGCAATCTGCAATTGAGCATCTGCATGCAAGTCGCTGCAACTAGACTCTGGAGCCTTAGAAGGGTGATGAATCATTCTTCTTTATCTGGCAGTCTGATAGAGAAATCTGAGTTTGGCAGAAGCCAGAAGAATGTTATCAATGGATTGAATAGTGCTAACAATATTGGTAGCACAACAAGCTCGGCGGAGAAGGAATAATAGTCTGGGGCTGTTTTTCAGAGTTTGGGATAGGGCCCATTAGTTCCAGTGAATGGGTAATGTTAATGCTACAACATGCAAAGGCATTGTAGACAATTGTATTGTTCCAGCATGACTGTGGGATGCAAAGCAATCTCCGATAAAATGTGGTTTGGTTTGGGGAGCTCCAGTAGGCCTGTATAGAGTCTTGACTGAATGTCAGTGAATTTGGGCGTAAACTGTGATCCAGGCTTTTATCAGTGTCTGACCTTGCCAATGCTCTTTTGATATAATTGGCACACATGCAATTCGAAATGATTTAAAAAGCTTTTCCAGAAGAGTGGGCATATTCTATATATTAATGCACATGGTTCAGGATTGGTACACCCAGGATGCTTGTTATGAGTGTGATGACCAGGTGTGCAAATATTTTTGTTTGTAGAGTATGTCTGATGATCAGAAAACTGGATCTAAGGTGATTTTTATATGGAGGGGAAAAACCTATCAAAAATTCAGTCAAAACAATATTTTAAGGGGCTCGGTGGCATCTAGTTTTACTACATTTACATTTGCATTTACATTTACGATATTTAGCAGAAGCCCTTATGCAGAGCAGCGTACACAGTTCTTTGAAGTCTCTATCGATTAATAAATCAACGTTGGTTCAATAAGTTGAAAACTTATGATATTACCAGCCTAAAATTCCTCCTTTGATTGGAGGGGTTGAAGTCAGGGCCAGCGCTAGCTATAGGCAGCGCAGGCAATTGCCAAGGGCCTCAGGCTTGGAGGTGGTGCCTCCAGTCAAGATGGGCAGCGTAAGACTAGGGTCTTTGTCCATTGGATATAAAATAACTGTTACTTACCTGAAGAGGAACCAGTTAATATCACTGCTTAAATGTGGGTCCCCATCCTCTAAATGCATGAAGAGTCTGTGATGAATAAAATGCAACTTTTCTGCGTACTGATCTGATGGCACAGAAATAAACGCATCCTTAAGGGGCACAAAAAATTAAGTGCAGCTTGTGATGCAGCTATGTGAGCTGTCATTATATATTTTGGATTGTAATGTCCTATTAAAATAAACAAAGCCTTATTCTGTCGATTCGCTTAGCACCATTTGAATTATTATTGAGAGCCGGTTTATTCAGTTAAATCCACAATGCGTTAAGATTTTAAATTCACGTATGTATGACGCTTTGAACCTGAGCTGATCAATTGTATAGTGACAATGCGTCAGGAGCTGATTTTAAGAAAAAGTAAAAGTTTGTAAATGAAAACAGCATCCAGCTAGGTGGCTATTGCCAAGAAATAAGAAGAAGAACCAGAGCTGGTCCAGATGACTGTTTCTTTTTTTTTTCTTTTTTTTTAATGTTGGCCTTGGTTAAAGTTTAAAGTTAAATTAATATCTACACGTAAATAAATATATAAAAGGTACTGATAAAGTACTGATAAAAGGTTTTGTATAAATAAAAAAGGTTAGAAATTATATTTGTTTTGGGTTTAAATATATTTTTTCCCCAAGGTCTCCAAATGTCTTGAACCCTGTTTGAGGTTCAAGCCCCAACACTGCCAAACTGCCACTGTTGGGCCCCTAAACAAGGGCCCTTATCCAAGGCTCTGACCCCAGCTTCTAATATGCTTACAATATGCTTGTATATATACACGAAGAACAAATTTCACTGTGCTGAAATGTACGTCACAGATCAATGCATGCACATCTAGATTTATTAAAAGCTGATCTGTGGCAATATAAGTGAAATGGAATGGAACTGGTGTACTGGGGTGCACTTTTGTGTAGTGCTGAGACCGAAAACGTGGTGGAAATGTAGTGAAGCCCATCCTTAGACGTCTTGTCGGCTCCCACGCATGGCAAAATGGCTCCGCGACACGTGATCCGACCGAGTGTTTGTAAACACGCGTTCTCGGCATGTGATTGTGATGACGTCTAGAGGCGGCGACGAATCGGGACGTGGGGGTGTGTGAAAGCGGGGCGGGGCTCAAATGTGGCGCTGTGGAAATTCTGATGCGCTCCTACAAGGTGTTTCGGACGGACGTCTCGGAAACGCCGGACGGACATCGAGACGGTGGCGGGAGGACGCTGCGGGAGTCAAAAACACGGACACGTGAAACGACACCAGGAATCACGTTGAATACGAATTCAGGTGAGAGGGTCGTAATGTCGCTGCGGGAAACAGGACATTATATTCTAACATCTCTGCCGTGTTCAGGAACGTGTTCATGACTGTACGCCGTAGTGTCAAATGTTAATAAAGTTTGGCTCGTCCAGGTACGTAGATGTTATTCTGTACTATTCTGTATGGTTTTAAAGAAGAAAATAAGAAAAATTACAAGCATATATAAATTATTATGCGTTAAAATTAGTTTTGCCCTTTATCTAGCCTGTGTTTTGCCCTGTTTATAGCTCTATATTTGCCGCATCAAAGTCAATGCGGAGCTGAAACCCACTACAGGTGGATGTGAAATGGACCAGTCAGTACTATAGGTTATGGGTTGAATGACGCCATTGATCAAGTTTTGGGTTTTACTTTATTTTTCTTGGAAAACATACATATAGGTGGGGTTTGCCACTGCGACATAGGTGTGTGTGCGTGTGCACGCACGCGCGTGTGTGTGTCTGCGTGCGCGTCGTGGCTTTGATGGCGTGTTACGCAGCTCATATTTCCCCTTCTCCTCACCTCACAGGACCATTTTTAACATTTTGCTCAGATACTTTCTTCATCAATCAAACAATAACCCAAATGCTGCTAAATTCTTTCAAGTAAATTTGTTTTCATTACATTTTTCTAATAGTCTGTTATTTATTACACACACACACACACACACACACACACACACACACATATATATATATATATATATATATATATATATATATATATATATATATATATATATATCATTTTTTTATTTTTATAATAATAAGTTATGAATCTATGATCTATGCTTTTTTTCTTTCTGTTTAATTTTTTGTACCATATGATATTCACCCTGCATACACCAAATTGTCAAAATTCTCAATCCTGGCCAAAGTGCGTACCTTGTCTTTACGATGTCAACAAAGCCGGAGGAGTGCAGGACGTCGCTGGCCGCCAGGTGTCGCTGTTGCGCGTCACCTCTGACACACATTGCGTTACGTCAGCTTTCATGTGATTAAAAAAAAATACAAAACATCCCAGGATAAATGGCAGGAATGAGACAGCACTGATTCCACGAAATACAACCTAGACCTGTATTCTGACACCAAAGACCTACTTTGAAAGATATCACTGTTCTAGATCAAGTCAAAGGAAGTCATCTTACTTTATAAAGTAATAAACAAACAAGCAGTTTATTGTGTAAGTTTGTATTTCCTATTAATGCAGTGTGAAAAGTCTTGTGTGAGTTCTCTGTGTGTTCAGTCAAAACATTTATTTTAATTACGTATATTTTTTTCGTTATGGGTTGTCTGAAAAGTTTGTATCCTCGCACTGAACACATTTCTCTGTTTTCTCATGTAAACCTGTTACAAAACCATTCCAAAAAAAATTCAAAGAAAGGAACATCTTTTGTCTTGTTCTCCATACCTGACTTGAAGACGATGGCAGAGTTCTGACAGATATATCAAATATTACAGAAATGGTCACAGAATCCTTGAACTCTAATTCATTTAGTATTAAAACATCTAAAAAACATTCTCACACACAACTAATAAATAAACTATAAATGTTTCTAAATGTTTTCTTTCTTTTTTCCAGGGACGTTGGAAATTGTGCACTCGTCTTCTCTTCTGCCAGGTCTGTTCATCTTCTTTTTTTGTGCTTTAAAAAAAGAAAAGAAAAAATATGCAAAAAGGAGATGCATATTAATGTAATGACCCAGTCAGAGTTGGAACCAGTCCACAAGCCAGAAGGTTCATATTTCAAAGGATGTCAGTTGTGTTCAGCAAAGTATCTATAGAGTTGAACACGGTTGCACAAGGCAGAGGTTTAAAGAGTACCTGAAAATCAAAGTATGAGTAAAAGTATATATACCTTACTAGAAACCTTACTCAGTTTCAAGTTAAAAGTTACCTATGACTAGAGTAAAAGTCACAGAGTTTCTGATTTTAACACATTTAAGTATTTTACTCATATTGAACGTAGGCTTAAAGATACACTAATCCTCAACAACAAGACACGTTAGTGAAAAGCAGTTGTACTAACAGTTGTACAAATGTATACACCTCAACACTGCATTAACCAATACAACACCATTAACATGCCAGAATAAAACATTGACAAAGTAGTAAAGCAATCTTCGATAAAGGTATCTTAACAAATATTAACAAATAAAATTACAATATCATGCCACAAAGTAGAAGAACCATTAGTATTCAATGAACAAATAAAATTTAGGTAAATCATTTTAGATCAAGTAAAACCAAATATTTAAAGAGGGGCAATATTTTTTATTTTAATTTCAAGAAATGCTGTTTCTCAAAGTTTTTTAAATTTATTCTCTTATCTTTTTGGACTGAAAATAAGGCCTGCAGTGATATAAAGTCACTCACAGGCAGCAGATGTGGGTAGGGGATTGTCGAGCCTTAATGACATTTTCAGCTGAGGTGCAAAATGTAACTGGTAATTAAAATAATAAATTATATATATAATTAAAAATAGTGGAGTAAAAAATACATGTATTGATCCATAAACGTAGTTGAGTAGAGAGGAAAAGGTGCTTATATCTTTAATACTCAGCAAAACAAAAAAAAAATAACAAAAACTACTTAAATACAGTAACCGTGCACATTTACTCTAATACTTTACACCACTTCCGGAGCTGCACTTATGAGCTAAGTACAAAGCTTGTTGGCTCCATTGTAGTTTGAATAGTTTGAAACACTTCATGTTTTGCAGTTAATGAAGAGCGGAGAGTGCCGGCACAAGGGGTAAGTGTGCTTTTCTAATGCGCATTTTAGGGCTGAAACGATTCCTTGAATGAATTCAATAAATTAATTGCAATAACAATGTGATTGATCTTTACAGCACAGCACACAGACTTTAATTACTGTTGTAAAGAACTGCAGAAGGAGAAGTTGAAAAAAACTATGAACAATATGAGAAATTTGGAATCATTTCAAAACTAAATTATAAATGTACAGTGTGCATAGTGGATGCGTATATCAGCAGCAGAGTGTGCATGCTTTGGCACTACTCAAACTGTACACCAACAAAGTAACTAGAAAGAGAGAGTTAGCTGCCTATTACAGTGGAGACTTTTATAAAAAATGTACATTATGGAATAGCCAGTCAACTCTGAGTTATGACTAATTAGCTAATATGCTGATTGTAAGCAGGATTGTCTAGTGATTAGACTAAATCACCATCAGCCTCAGCGAGAAAGTTTCTTGCAGTCAGTTTGTGTGACTAAATTTGCTCACACGACATGCAAAGACATGCTGCCGTGAGAGTTTTCATTCCGTAATGACTGTATAATCAATGTTTTCTATATGTGGCATAAGATTTAATTGTAATCCGTTGATCAGTCTGACATATCCGTGGCTTGAAGTGGAGCATGAAAGCGTAAGTCTCTTGGCGAAACCCAGGAGAGATCTCCAGAGCTCAATTCTTCTTAGTTATTTTGAGAACACGGAGGCACACTCACATTTATTCACTGTGCACCCTCTCCAACACAAACAGCCTTGCCACATGTGTGCATGCAACATACACACACTCCATAATGCATATAAAAACATAAAGGCGGTGTCATGAGAATAAAATTTAAATAAACACCATAATGTATTACTATGTGTGTCATTTGTTTCAACATTTCTGGAGTGAAATATTCCAGTGAAGAAGTCAAAAAGTTAAGGCAACAAAGTACTTTGTATATTTAAAAAAAAAAATGTATCCAATTATCTGAATTATTTGAAAGTTGCTAGAATGCTGAATTCCAAAGTAATAAAAATTTGCAGTACAGAGTAGAACAGAGTTTGTCATGTTAAAGTTCAGAGCAGTTACGCCTTGCTATGTGAACTTGTTGAGTGGCATTTCTTCCCCTCTAATTTCATTTATTCTATATATTTACGAAGCCTAATAAAGACTAATGTCACACCTTGGAATTATTCAAATGTTTCAATCTGAAATGTTGATTGAAAACGCAATGTACCGTGGCTTTTCTGAATGGCCGAGGCAGAGACATTTCAAGTGCGTCATTAAGGTCTGAGCTTTCAGTGAGGCAGCAAAGAACTGCCTTTATTTTACCAGGCCCCGAGGCTTTTCTGCTGCTGAAGAATTAAGTTGCAGGAAGTGAAACTCACAGGAGAGATGACACAGCTAAAATTAACCAGCCTGTCACCTCCTGCTGAATGACCGAGTATAGAAATAGCAGAAAGGAAGGACCTGGGTTAACATGCCTCATTAGCTACCATGAGCTGCACCAAAAAAATCAAATAAAAACACAAAAAATTAAACAGAGCACAGAGTGGGAAATGACCCACTGGGAGAGGGGAAATAACTATTTAGTACTAATTAGTGTTTTTATTGACAAGCAACTTAATAGAGGAAATACTGGGTCATTGGGTGACCTCATTATTATAGATGTTTGTTATTTCAGATGGAGGGTAAATTTCGTGTTCCTAAATAGCTTTGTTGGAATAAAGCTCCTCGAAGGAAGCCTCCATCGTTGCAATAAGCAGTTTCATGTCTATATGGTCTGCGATTAAAGTAAATGCGTCTAGGCTTGGCTCTTCATTTAGATGTCGGAGATCCTAACAATGATTCTTATGTGCAAAATAGGCCTAAGAATTACAGCATTTGCCCAGTTGTGCATTAACTCTTATAAAGTAATTCATAAACTTGTTCCAATACCACCTTCATTTCCAAACTTGTTTTTTACTTGTCTGTAGTTACATGTCTTCTCATAAATATATCTCTTGAACAACATTGTTGCAAGATGGCAAGTTTACTATGGCAAATAAGTTCATATCCTGAGACTGCATTATGCATGTCTGAGCATGTTTTCACTATAACCCCTGTAATTATTTCAGTTGTGCTTGAATGTATACCATGTTACATGCTTTTGGGGATGCAGTTTTTTTATGTATTCTATTCTTACATCCTTATGTAATACAGGGGTTTGCATCCATGAAACCCCTAACTCTGAGAAAGGAGGCTCGTGCAATCTTTCTGCCAAATACTCTTGCATGCATCCAGGCTTTGGTTAGTTTCTATTCTGGAAATATATTCTACTGCACTTTAATAAAAGAAGCTTCTGGATAGTTAAAGTGGAAATTATTATTTATAGCCATAATGTGCTTGTTAATGTTTTACATGTTCATTTGGCTACTTTGAACAGCAGGTTATACACAGGGAATCTGTAGTTTCTAAAATGCAAAAATACTCAGCTGTTACAGAGATTTTGGTAGCTGTTCCTTAGTGTTATGCAGACCAAAATCAGTGTTGTAATAGTTTTGTTGTATCCGATATTCCTTCTTCATTTTATTGGTTGCCACTACTGGGAGTTCAGGGATACCCAGACTCATCTTGAGATCATCCAATTATATGTTTTCAATGATGGGGGTGAGTTTGCCTCTAAAGTAGAAGCCTGTTACTAGCAAACATGTTTCATCAGTGTGTTTTTCTGCTCTCTTAGTACCCTCCCACACACCGTCTTCCATTTTCTGGACACATAAATGATATATCATAAAAAGAATGTTATACAAACTTTTTACCAGAATGTTCAGAATGTTCGAATGTTCGGATGTCTCAGACTTATCAAGAATACAGCTCTGTTGGAACATCAGCCAGAGTAAGCAATGTCATTTCAACAAGTATTTTTTTATATTTAAAAATAAATTGACATAAATTAATAAATTTTTATGTTGAAAGGATCCTGGTAATGACCCTGTGTTCACCATAGCCCTGCTGATGGTTGCTGTAAAAAAAAAAAAATAATAAATTGGTCTGTTATACAGAGCCACAGCCTTGTCATACAGCAGACAACACTTCTGGCGATGCTTCCTTTAAAACTGGCAGAAGTTATTTCTCAATTCACTGATGTGACATTGTGGTAATGAGCCCTTGGTGGGCTGCGTGCAGTGCCATATTTAAATGGAGCACTAAGAGGCTTATTGGTGTGTTATCTGCCTGCTGCTTGCCTCTTCTCTGAGCATAATGTGGCAGAGAGTAGCATGCTGGGAAAGGTAGTCATGCCAAAAGTATCATCCTCAGAGATGGGAGGGGTTTGTTTTGATTACACCTTATACCATTATACACTGACCAGACAAAACACATGCTTAATATTGTGGAGCTTCTCCTTATGACACCAAAACAGCTCTAAACACTGGAGGCATGGATTCCACGTGACCTCTGAAGGAATGCTGTGTTGTCCGGCACCATTAGAATCAGGTCCTTTAAAACTTGTATGGTGTGAGGTAGGCCTCTCATAGATTGGACTTGAGATCTGGGGAATTTGGAGGCCAAGTCAATGGAACTCTTGGAAGAACTCATGTCCTTCAAACTACTCCTGTTTGCACTATAGCAAGGAGCATTATCCTGCTGAAAGAGGCTTCCCTTTTTTGTATACCATGTCCATGAGGGTGTGTACTTGGTCTGCGACAATGTTTAGGTAGGTGGTAAGTATCACAGTATCGAAGACTGGACATGCGGTTTTCCATTAGAGCATTGCCAGAGCCGCCTCCCTTCCCCGGCTTGCCTTGTTCCCATAATGCATCCTGGTGCCATCTCTTCCCCAGGTAAACAGCACTCTTGCACCCAGCCAAGCACATGATGAGACCACCTTCTACAATTGCTCCATGGTCCTGTTGTGATGCTCATGTGCCCATTATGGGTGCTTACTTTGATAAACAGGTAAGTATAGGCAATCTGTTGCTACTCAGCCGCAATCTCAGTACTTTGTGCTCTGACACATTTGTATTGTAGTCAGCAAAAAGTTTGAAAGCAATGTTTGCTACAGTAGCTCTTCTATGTGATTGGATCTGATTGGCTAGCTTTTGCTCCCCATATACGTCAGTGGGTGAATGCCTGAAGCACCCCTGTCACTAGTTTTCCCAGTTGTCTTGAATTGGTGCAAACCACTGCATACATAAGATGCAGTCATCTATCAATCACTTGGCCCTTCTAGGTCTTTTAACGCATGAACTTTAAGAACTGACTGTTTGCTTGCTGCCTAATATAGCTGAAGTGGTGGCTTAATGGCTAAGGCTCTGGGTTACTCATCAGCAAGTTTCAGGTTTCAAGCCCAAGTACTACCGAGCTGCCACTGTTGGGTCTTTAAGCAGAGACCTTAACCCCTTTCTGCGATATTTGCGCTGTACCATGGCAGAGGATGAGCTCTGTAATGTATATGTAACAAATACAGGCTCTCTTTCTTATATCCCAAACCTCTTAATTATTTCATGTCAGTGATTTGTTAGATGTTTTAGCTGGTCTGTGTGTAAGATTACAATAAACTGTAGTATAGTCTGTTTAACAAATGAGCATACTCGTCATCTATCAAAACAAAAACCTTTGTACTTCCTTATAACTGGCAGGTCATATGACTAATCGCTCGATTTTTTTTAAAACTTCGGAAATTAACATTAACAAAGATATACTTTGGAAAAATAATTATGTTGATATTCTTATGCAGCCCTTTGCCATGCAACAGTTTCATGGTTTCAGGACAGGAAGAGGAAGTATATGAAAAGTTCACGGGATGTCCCATGGTAGCAGAGCTTCCCTGGTATTGACTCTCAGTGGCCTTGCCTGTTACATTGCCTGTGGCAGAATGTCAAAACTGATACCTCCCACATCCTCTTTTTGTAGAATACCCATTTATATCCTATTCTTTAGGCACATGAGCATAAATGAAGATATTTTGCTCAAAGAACAGGATTTCATTACAATTTATTGTATTATTTCCCTACAGAGCATTAGCTGTGGATATTTGTGCAGTTTTCTACTAGTTTATTTCTCTCTGTTTGCAGTTACAAAAGTCTTTTATTCGTTCCCAAGCTGCAGTTAATAGTTAATAGTAACAAATGACAGGTCTGATATTAACAGATTGTATCTGTCCTTCAAGGATGTGACCCAAGAGAGGGAACAAAATAAACAGAGCAGCCTAGCTGTTACGTAATGGTTGCTCAGCTTAGCAATGTGCCTTTAAAAGCTGTGGGTTGTCAGGTGATCGGGCAAGCGCAGTCATCTCAGTTCACCGAGATGTGAGTGTGAAATCACACAAAAAGATGAGACACTGGAGTACTGGAGGAAGAGAGGGAAGATAAGAGAAAGAGGAAGATAGATGGGCAGAGACCCAGTTAAAGCAGGGAAGAGGAGGACATGAAAGCGGAAGAAAGAGAGAGCAAGACAGGAAAGACGGAGATGGTCATGTCCGTTTAATTGTAAACAAACGAACGCTCTCTGTTTTTTAACTTTCTCATTTTTGACATTGTAGCACGAGAGCCCATGCGATACTGGATTGAGTTTCTCGTAAAGAATGGCTTGTGTAGCCATAACAGAGAGGAGAGAAAAGCCTGGAGAATTAAATGCTGCGTCACACTGTGTGCACAAGAGAGAGAAACTGCGCGTGTGTGTGTGTGTGTGTGTGTGTGTGTGTGTGTGTGTGTGTGTGAGACAGAGAGAGAGAGACAGAGAGAGAGAGAGACCTGGAGCATGGGAGAAAGGCATTGTGGGAGCCTGAGTGTTTGCAGCAGATATTAAATTGTTTGCTCGCAAAGACTTTGACATCTATTTGTATGGATGTGTATAAGTGGGGGGAAAACGCAAGTTATTCTGCTGTTACAAGCCAATGAAAATAGAGTGAGCAGGAGAGGGAGGAGTGATTGTGGAAGGAGGGAGGGTGACGGAGAGCAGGAGAGACAGGGAGGGTACGATTTTTGGATTAGTTGCTACGTCACTTTTTCACAACGAGAGGAAAGCAGGAGCTAGGAAGACAGAAGTCCGAGTCGCATGCTTTTCTCCTGCCCAAGAGCGGCCGTGAGTGAGCCTCAGCCCTCTGTCTACTCGTTCGCCTCTCATCCTACTTTTTTCCTCTCCATCCTCATTCTCAACCACTCTTTTCTCTCTCTGTCTCTGACGCCTGAGTCCGCACTTCGGAATCGCAGCTCTGGGTTCCAACACCGATGCTGAGGATGCTGACATACTTTTTCTTATCTATCTATCTATCTATCTATCTATCTATCTATCTATCTATCTATCTATCTATCTATCTATCTATCTCTCTCTCTCTCTCTCTCTCTCTCTCTCTCTCTCTCTCTCTCTCTCTCTATATATATATATATATATTTATGTGTCTATGCAATGGCGTCGAAAAGTGTATTAGCAAGCAGTTGGGCAGGTGAGGGGTTAAAGACAGAGCTCTTGTTCTGGAAGGTTCCTATATCCGAGGAGAAAGGTGATGGACATCCTTCAAAGACAGATGTACAAAACAGTGTACAAAATAACATCGCAAAACCTTCTCTCAGCATTATTTGGACCAATGAAGGAAACAAGTGCTTACACTTAGAGCACTATGTGTAAGTAGGTGTGTAGGCTGTACGAAAATAGGTATTCTTTGTAACAGCTGAGGTGGATCTCATCACAGCCAAGCGACAGTCCAAGTCTGTTGAGGAAAGAAGCACTACGTACTGCATATGGCCTTGCCATGCAAAGCATAACCATTTTGGGCTGTGACGTTAATATCTTCGCTGGGCATCAGGTACAGGCTAGATGATGTTCTGTGGGGGGATATAATGGGTTGTAACGGGTTAAACATGCGAGTGTCAGAATTGTGCAGAAGAACTAAGCTACATTTGTGATCTCCTGGCACACACAGGAGGGCAGAATTTGCTGGTAAATCGGGGCGTTTCTGTCAGAATTACACTGCAGCTCGTCTTGTTAGCATGTCCCTCAACTGCACTCGCTGCATAGCTACTGGAAGCAGTGCGTGTGACTCAGCCATATCTGCTACGTTCAGACTCCAGCACATTGTGTGTATTTTCCTCTGTCAGTTCTCATTCCCTCTGCCTATGTCTCTCTCTCTCTCTCTCTCTCTCTCTCTCTCTCTCTCTCTCTCTCTCTCTCTCTCTCCTCTTTCGCTCCCTCTCTCTCACTCTGTCCCTCTCTCCCCCTCCCTCTCTTTCTCTCTCTCTCTTGAATTGCAAGGATACCTTGAGAAAAAGAGACCATACTGCAAGGCTCTAAATGTCACGCCAGCAGATCAGGAAGAGAGACAGAAAGAGCGAGAAAGAAATTGTTTACCTTGCTCTCTTGGTGACTGTGCCCTGGCTGCCGGCCAGTTCACATGCGCTAGACCTCTGAAAGCAGCCACGTCAGACAGATGAGTGATAGCTCTCTCATCCAATAAGGTTGCCTAAGTGCTTTCACAGACGGAACTGTATTGGACAATCTCAAACAAACAGGTGGAGGGATGCCTCTCATTGGCTGCAAGGTAATGTTATCGTTTACCGATTTTGTTTAATGGTTAGATGGAGAATTATACAGAATTTCATACAGAATATGCCTGGTATGGTTTTTAGAGTGTTCTATGTTGTAGTTAGGCATTGTAATTGCCATTGCATTTTGGTGTGTCGTGTTACTCTGAAAAAGTTTGTGAGATTACAGGGACATCTTCTGACTGGTTTGGTAAGAGCGTAAGTGTAACGCAGTGCTGTTTTTGTGCTGCCAGTCACATGGCTGTGTGTGTATGTGTGCGAGACAGTGAGAAGCGTGACGCAGTTTATCTGTGCCTGTTGCTCTGGTGTTTATCAGCTCCTGTCTTCCTCTGCTGTCCGACCACTATGTTTCCCGAATGCTTGCACCTTGATTTCTTAGGATGGCATCATTTATATCACTTTGACTGTTTGTTTGACAGACTTGTAGAGCATCAATATGTCCTCCACGTCTTTGATGGAAAAAGAAAAGAAGGCAGAGAGAGTCTCCCCTCCCTACATCCTTGTCTACAGGAGTTTCTAGAAGCTTCCTTCTGACCAATATATGCTTTCTTCCATCCAACAGGAGACTAAAATAAAAACAAACATCGATCACAACAAAGCTTTTTTGTCCCCTTTAGGAAGCGGATTATTCCATTAGGAAAGGCGTAGTGCCACGTGCATCTCTGTCTGCAGGTAGGACACAGGTCTGCGTGGAAAACACTGGCCCGCAGTGCAGCTGTCGCTGCAGTCAACGCCACAGCCTGGCTTAACGTGGTGGCACCATGACCAGCGGAATTGAGTCATGCCTTATGGACGAAGACAGACGCTGAAGCAAATTAACTTGGGTGGTTCGCTAGGGGTTTTGGCCACTGATGTTTGTATGGATGTATGAATGAGGCTAAACATTTTCGTTAATTTTGGTACGATTATTCACTGCACCCATGACGTGTGTTTGTGTGTTCTCTTGTCATGATTTTGTGTTTGCCTTCAATTGTTTGAAGATTACATGTGACATGGGAACTTAGTGAAGTAGGAAAGATAAACTGTATCAGGTTGGTAAGCATTTGATAAAGGAGCTTGCTATATTTCAAAAGGTAATATTTGCCAACGTTTATTATTTTCTTGATCGCTAGTAAGAACTATTTGTTTACAGTAGTTTACGGTAGTAGATGTTATCTACCTTCCTAGTATGTGTAAGATAAATAGCATGCTTAGTATATATATTTTTTTCTTCTGCAAAAAACAATACTGTTCCTTTATTTTCTTTATAACATTTACAATTTAAGTTACTTTCAAATTAATGTTTTATCTTCCTAACGACCTGTTAGGTTTTCTCCATCCCGGTCCTTTTAAAAAGAAAAAAAACACACTTTTCTTTTAAATCCTTAATAAACATTACATAACACACCAAGGGCCGGGCCATAACAAACAAATGCAGCAGCGAGAAAGCAAGAGGGGACGAAGCTCCAGAAGCAACCAGATACCTCCAAACAGCAACTGTCACCAAGCTCCTCTATGTTCTGAGTCTGGGAAACTCCCTTAAACATTGTCCCATCCAGCAGATAAAGCCTTCAGTGTGCCTCTCTGTCCTTCCTTCTATTGTAGTGTCCAAAGCAAACATGTACTGTTTGAAAAGATCAGAGAAGGGAGGGGAAATATTTTCTGCCAACTTATACCACTTCCTTCAATCTCCTTTAATCAAATAGAGCAGTAAGCATGCTCTAAGCAGAAACCATTCTCAGGTGAAATACAATTCTAGGAGGAAGTCAATGGCTTGGGGTGTGGTAAGACAAGTGTCCATTTACCTGCCAAAGTGATTTGGCACTGTGGACATAAGGTATCGTGAGATTTGGCATTCCAAAGCATTCAGTTAAATCAAATTGGCTCCGGTGCACTAGTACCTGTCACCACGCCTCTACAGTCATTTTCACAGATCACTCCATTTTAGGAAGAACACATTGGACGTAAGAGCCAGAACGAAACAGTGCAACATCTGTTAGTGCCAGGTGCCTCAGGTAAGCTGAACTAAACTTTTTTACCTTTTGGGGTTATTATTGTTTTTCAGCCTGATGTGTACAACATTTTGTCTGCATGCTGAGACACACTTGCCTTTAGTGTTATGTTGTAGTCTAGCAGCTAAAAGCCTGTCATACAGCCTTGCATTTCAGGCCCTGCCACAAGGCTGTCTCGCTTGCTGCCTTAGTGATACAGATTATAGTACAGTGTTTGTGCTGGCAAATTTATTTCAAAGGCATATATTGCTGTCTAGAGATTTCAAAACGTGGCACTTTTGAATTTTGAAATTGTTTTTTGAATTTCCTTTGGTGCATTTGTATAATTTATGGTGGAATTATTTACATTATGATTTGTCAGGCAAAATAATAATTATTTTTTCACGCCTTGCACCTCTCCAGAAACCGCAGCATGCAATTTTTTCTTTGCCACCTTGTTTTCATATTCGTTGAAAGCTCATAACCGAAAAACAACGCTTTCATACTAAGACTTTAAAAAACATCTGGAATTGCATTTCACTATGATCTCCAAGAAAAACAAATGCAGAAACTATGTCTTGAAATGAAATATTTGGGGAATTTCATGTGGCGTTCAAAGCATTTTCCATGTTGTTGGGAAATTCTGGGTTCAAATTCATGGCCAGGAATTCAAGAGAGCGAAATTGGTCCTATTCACCAGGTGAAAAGGATAGCATACTCTCTCAACTCTTTGTTAATCAGAGTAACATTAACCAATCTGTGGGCATCACATATGTAGAAATGTAAGATATATGTATGTAGGGTATATACACTGTATAGATAGCCTTTTCCTTGAAAGGTGTGATGAAGCATGAGCTGCATTTAAAAAGGCTTTTGGTGGTTGATTTTACTTGAGTCGAAGGAAACATGTGATTGTTCTTACCCTTCCCAGTTGGTATCTGTCATGTGATACAGAAGTGTACTAATGACCAAACTGGGGACAACATATCTTGAATTTAGTCTTGTTGACTTGTGCACAGAAATATTTAGTACTCAATGTTGATTCAAGTCTCTCCAAATAAATGTAAATAAATGGACAGAATATGATCTGGCCAAACCAGTGCATCTTTCAAAAACACATTAAAGTATTTCCTTATATCCAATGAACATTGTAAACTAGCTTCTCAGCTCAAGTGGCCATTATCATCCTGGTGGGGGGGCGATAAATAAGAAATGCTTATGTCTTTGCTTTTGCTAGAGTTGTACTGATTATTGTAACTAGTCTCAGGTTTCCTTGCAAAAGGGGTGGTGTGTTTGTGGGTGTGTGTTTCTTTTTTGTTGTCTAACTCAAATATATAGGACGTGGATTTGGGTCTGACCTTCAGTTTTTTAAGGAGCCACTAAGAACAATTTACAAAATGGAACAAAGCAAAAAATGTAGGACAGCAATAGATTTATTGGCAATTTAACTATCTAAAGCTATACTAGAGTTTCTTTGTTTCATAAGAATTACACAAGCACTATTTCCCCAAATGAAAATCTGTTTTGCAGTAATAAATGTTATTTAAAGTTATGTAAGACTGCATGGTCATAATCTGTTATGAAAATAGTCTGTTTAAAATGATTACATTCTTAATAGAATTCAGAAGCCCTTTGAATTTTATTTGCGATTGAATTTAAATTAATAAGTTAAATTGGGTATTTAGTAGTTATTAAAATATTAATGTTAAATGTCATTGGATTTTCTACTCGATATTAGTGAAATGCAACATATTTTATGCTTTTATATTGAAAAAAACTGTGGCAGTTCTCACCATGTTGTCAGCAGTACTAGATTTCTTGCAGTAATCTACTTTATAAAAGTGATTATGATGGTAAATCTGCAAATGCTAAAAAGAAAAAAACACGAGTTTGAGATCAAAACCATTAGTGCTATTCAGTAATTTGATGTCAAGGGGCAGGCCCTAAGTTCTTGACATTATGTGGTGTGAGAAAAAAAACCAAAACAGAAGTGTGGGAATCGGGCTGGTATACAAATTTGGCTGAAGGCTGACCCACCGGCCGTTACTACTATTCTGCTTGCCAATGTCTAATTACTTGACAAACAAAATGGACTAGGATAAGCTCCTGAGCACAGAATGATGCTGCTCTTTTATTTTTCCAGAATTATGGCTTCAAGACAACATACCTGACTTTATTTGGTTGGATCAACCTACTATTGGACTAAAACAGACCACGTAAGACTTGGCAGTGGTTTATGTCATTGCTTCTCATTGGTTTTAGTTTTTAATGCTAATTGTGAGGTAAATTTATGTACAATTTTGATTGTAACAAATTGGTTTTACAGAAATCCAGATATAGATTTAGATCCCTAAGAATCAAGGCAGCAAGGCAAACTTCAAATTGTTTTTCCCTACATTCTTCCACAAATTCACGTTTGCAACCAGAGGAACAATTAAGTCGTACCTGATGCAAACGTGTACAGTATGTGGCTAAAACCCCATTCCTATTTGGCTGGTCAGGCTCTATCACCTCTATCACAATTATGCTAAATCCATCTCAGCAGTACAGGACTGCATTAATACAACCTGTTCCCTTTTCCAAAGAAGCAACTGTTTATGTCAATACCACTGACTTGGAGGAGTGCACGTCATTTGGTACTGGCTACTGTCCCTGATTACATTACTGTAAGAACAAACCAAAAAACTATGGGTAATGGCCAAGTAGCATTCTTTGCCTTGTGATGTTGCTTTAAGATCAAGTGACATGGCAGGACTTGGAAGGTTTAACCTGTCTTGTGTAATCAAAGTGACAAAGTATACAAATGTCTGTGGGTCTATTACCACTTTCAAGACGTATGTGGTGTATGTTACAGAGCATTCAAGCCATCATGTAGTGCAAGGTCACAGAACACACCTGCAGCAGTGAAGTATTCCACTTTGAGTTAAATTAGTGGTCACCACATTTTTTCTGTGATGGCTACATAATTTGTTTCTTTCTTTAATGGGGGCCTGGGTCGGTCTGTAACAGAAAAATACATGGGCCGGAGTGACTACCAGTATTATTGTGGAGTTTTATTATGATTTAAAATGTATTTATTATGTCTCCTAATGTGCTTTTTTTTGTTATGCACTGTACAAACAAATTAACATAATTTTTTAAAGAGATATATAGTTTATTAAAAAAGCATTATCACTATCATGACATTTTTTTATATTAATTACTACTGAAATCAAAAGATTTACCTATTATGCATATGCATATGATTGGTGGATGTATCTAACAAATAATTAAGCTATGTTAAAAACTAAAGGTCAAACGATAGTGGATTTTACCAATACCTATAGCTGGGTTTGATCGCCGATATTTGCAGATAGACGATTAATCCGATAATTTTTAAAAAGCGAACCTTCGAACACCAAACCACGTCTCTAGCATTTGGGCCCATGAGTTAAATTAATTCTTGTCATAGTTTTAAGCACAGGGCAATGTACCTGCAGGGAAGACTACCCCCTCACATTGGGACTAATTACTTACTCTATCTACAGCTAATTTAAAGATAACTTTCTCCAGGCTTGATCACACAAATATGCTAGACATATCAAGGTACAACATATATTCACATCTTATTTATTATCATACCATGTTTATTGTTAATATGAGGAGATGGACTAAAATTTGTTGGAATATACTAAAGCTAAATTCTGGAAAATGGGCAAAAGAAAATTAGATTATTGCCCAGAATTTAGTTTTTCTGTCAGTTATACTTTGTCATAGAAATGTTTTAATGTAGGTTGTTTTTTTTTTTACATTGCCTTAGCTGTCTTTGTGCACAATTCAAATCAGGTAAAGAGACTAAATGCAGAGTTGATTTATTTTTTCTTTGTCCAAAGATGACAGCAGAAAAATATTTAAAAATGAAGTGTGGCTTTTGGAAGTCAGATTTCCCAAGTGACTTTTACTTCTGTAATTAAGCAGTGACTGATGCAGTAATTTAGGCTACAAATAAAGCGGTAGGACAGGCAGCTCGCTAGTTTTGGAATTACAATGGAATCCTAAAATGCAATGATTTTCCCGTTTTATGTTTGGTGAGAACTAGACTTCAAACACTATAATATTTTTGCAAAAGAAATTAACATTACAGTCCATAAAAAACTGCTGTTTTTAGAACTGCAAGTATTTTGCTGCCCACTGCACATTATTCACTAATCAACTGTATCATCACAACTTCTGTCTTACAGAAACAACATAATGGACAGGTCACTCAATAAACACTGCATGTGCAGTGGTATGTATGTGCACTGTTCAGCCATAACATTAAAACTGCCATCCTAATACACTTCAGGTCCTCCTTGTGCCACTAATACAACTCTGACCAGTTAAAGAATTTATTTCACAAGAGCTCTGAAAGTGTTACCAAGATCTGGCACCAATCCTTTATGTCTATGGACTTGTTGGTCCCTCACATCCTACTGGGAACTTAAAGGCTAAGTCAACACCTTGAACTTTTTATGTTGCCAAAAATTCTGAACAACTTTTTCAGTTTGGCACATTATCCTTCTGAAAGAGCCCACTGGCCCACAGAATATGTTTCTCTGAATAGGTGTATTCAGTAGGTAGGTGGTACATGAGATGCACATGAATACCAGGACTATTGTAGTTTTAGCGGAACATTGACATCATTAAGAAGGCAAGTTGCCTTTTTCCTATAGAGTATCCTGTTTCCATCTCTTCCTGAGGTAAATGGTGAACATGCATGCAGTTAAAACATGATTAATCAGACTAGGCCACCTTTTTAAATTGCTCAATGGTCCATTGAACTTCTGTCGATTCGCAGTCCTTTATGAAGCAAGCAATGACACCCTTGTATCATAGCCAGCATTAATCTCTTCAGCAATTTGTCCTATAGTAACTGTTCTGTGGTATTGAACCAGCCAGTATAGACTTCACTCCCACACACCTCAGTGAGCCTTGTGTTTCAATGACCCTGTCGCTGATTCATTGTTTTCCTTCACTGGAACACTTTATACATGTACTAACAACTGCATACCGGGAGCAACCCACAAGACTTGCTGTTTTGAAAACGAGCCATTTATCTAGCAATCATAATCTGGCCCTTGTCACAGTTGCTTACAGTAGGTCCTCATGCTTGCCCATTCCTGCTTTCCGCTGCCTAATAACTCTCATTCCTTGACAGGTGTCATGAACTTTACATGTATAAATATATCTCTAATGAGTAATCCAGAGGTGACAGTGGCAAGGAAAAACTCCCCGGTGTGATATAAGGAAAAACCTCAAGAGGAACTAGAATCAAAAGGTAACCCATTCTTGTCTGGGTGACACTTTGCCATTATAAACAGTTTCCTTGTGTACTATCAAAAAATGCAAATTTTGTTGAAGATATCAGTTGTTAATGATGAAGACTTGAGCTTAAACCTGTTTGTGGCTAAAAGCATCAGGATCACTGGTATGTCAGTAATAGCATGTGTAGCTTGACAACTACTGACTGAGACTGAGAGAAACACAGATGATTAGGTATGTTTATTATTTCTTAATCATATTGGAACAGGCCCACACACTTTGCCGAACACCCGGTTCTGCCAATGTAAGCAGAGTGCTGCTTATATTGCACTTACATTTCATTGAAGTGGCTATCTGAAAATGAACGTGTTTACGTTAACACTCTAAATGTTCAAACCATGTCCTCTTTATAGTACCACCCCAACGCCAATTAACCTTTTGGTACATTTCCAATATCATGGAAATCATCTGATCCTAGTTTGTAGTCCTATATATATTAAGAAAATGATACAGCTTGATCTTTGTTAGAATTAAAAAATAATTAACAATATCTACACTGCTGTTCACTAAAAGCTTATGCAGGTCTCATTTATAAAATTTTACAGGCAAACTTTTTATGCAAGCGGATTTGTGAGCATTTCTGAGCTGAATAATTACTCATAACCAGGTTCTGGTATTCTTTTATTTTGAGTTGCAATGATGTAACATGTAGTATGTTGCACAAATCACTGGCCATTCCTCATTCTTTTTCCCCCTCAAAGCTGCAGGCAATACTATTGCCAGTAGATGATAATTGGGGGGAACGAAAGGATGATAGTATATTACATATTTCTGTGGGCAGAAACTTCTTGCTGATAAGTTAGAGGAGAATGCCAAAACTGTTCTGAACTGACAGAAAGGCTATAGTAACACAAATAACTACTAAATAACTACTATGGGGTGCCAAAGAGCATCTCAGAACACAAATCACATCAAACAGAAATCCAAATTGAGTTTCACACATTGTCAGCCAACAGCGATAATCTGTGAGACAGAGAGCATTATCCCACCAAAACAGGACACCAGATGATTGGGGAAAAAGATGGTACCTGGTCTAAAGAATCTCCTTTTCTGTTGCAACATGCAGATAGTTGTGTCACAGTTTGACATCAGCAGCATGTACCCAATAGTACATTGAACAAACCTGTCTTGTTTCAAGTGTCTATGCTGCTCCTGGTGGTGGGCATTGTTTTAAAAGCTACATATTTGATTATGCTTGCTAACCATATGCAAATCCCTTTGTGGCCACAATTTTCTCATAGTATAATGATATGATAATGTCACAAAGAGCAAAAGTCTTTGAGTTCAGTGTATTTCGGTGACTGAGTAAGTGTAAGTAGTACTTTTATTTTATTAATTTACTGAGTAACACTGAAGAAAAAGTTAATGGAATTGACTTTTGTGCATTGAATCAATGTGAATAAATTAAGAAACAACCAGTATGATTGATCATAATCTTTCATAGCAGTATAATTTGACTAATTACCCAGAACCAGGGTCCAAAGAGCTGAGAGGTGGTACCCTTTCCACATCATAGTACTGCACCATGTACAATTAGCCCAAGATGATTTAAATTTATATCGGTTTACCACAATCACTAATATAACACAGAGAAAGGTATATATGTTGTTTCGTTTGTGGAACCAAAATTGACCAGTTGAAGTTAGCCAAGCTGGTATAAAATAAGCCTGACCAAATCTGCCTCAGTACAGGTGGTGGTACATTGATGTCCGTGGCCAGGCAGTGATGATAATGTGATCTTGTGTGATCACTTTGGTTTAAAATGAGTATATCTATGTAGTTCACCAAAAAAGGTTTTAATAGTGTAATTGGTAAAACCTATGGCTTTATTGCTTAAAATCGGTCAAGATTCTGCAGGAGTGGGAAACATTAGTCAGAATTTTGTCTGAATTTTTTCGAGTATCTCACAAAACTGAGTACACCCCTTACATTTCAGCGGCGATTTTAGAATATCTTCTCAAAGGACAATACTATAGAAATGAACCTTGGATATATTTTAGAGTAGTCAATGTGCAGCTTCTATAGCATTACAGATTACAGTGATAACAGCTGTATGTCGCTTAACCATGCAAAGCCACATGTCCTATTCATGATGTTCATGTTTTTATATGCTTGACAGTACCATACAAATTTGTGTATCTTGTATTAGCAGTTAAAATGTGGTGCAAAGACTCTCTGAGGATTTGAGAATTAGAATTGTTGCTTTCCACAAAGATAGCCCAGGCTATAAGAAGATCAGTAACACCCTGAAACTGAGTTACAGTACAGTGGCCAGGGTCGTACAGAGGTTTTTGAAAAAAATGGGGTCCACTCGGAACAGGCCTCACAAGGGAAGTTGAGTCCTCATGCTGTGTGTCAGGTGCAGAAGCTGCTTCAAAAAACAGATGCATGAGTGCTGCTGCATTGCTTTAGAGGTTGCAGAAGCGCAAGATTTGTTTGCAAGTCGGTTTGCATGGCCGTCATGCCAGAAGGACACCTCTTCTGAAGCTCGCTCACAAGAAAGCTCGCAAACAGTTTTGCTGAAGACAACCTGTCTAAAAGCTTAAATTACTGGAACTATGTCCTGTGGTCTAAAAAGACCTTGCCTCAGAGGGCATCCAGCATGCGTGACAACGCCATGGTGTGGGCATTGTCAAGCGAAAGGTGGAGAGGCACCATGTGTCTAACATTCAGCAGCTCTGTGATGTCACGAAGAGGGTCCCAGCAACAAACTGTTCAGATCTTGTGAATTCCATGCCCAGGAGGATTAAGGCAATGCTAGATAGCAATGGTGCTCACACAAAATACTGACATTTTTGACACAGATCACTTAGGGTGTACTTACTTTTGTAGAACATATACTATAATGGTTGCTGAAATTTGAGGAGTGTACTCACTTTTGTGAGATACTGTCTGTAGTATACTGTCACTTGTCCAATGAAGAATGGAATTAAGTCTAATTTTTGGCTGTTTCTAACAATACAAAATGCAAATCAATGATACCAAAGTCAAACTAGAAATCTATAGTTAAATAAAAATTGGCCATGGCATGCTCTGCCAGTCACAGTGATGCTAGCCAATCATGGGCATCCATGAGCTTATGCATTTGGAAGTGGGTAGATTAGCACCTTCCACTGCCACCCGCTGACATTGCATTTCATCAAATTAGCTAGTCTTGGAGGATGTTGCTGTTGTGTGATAGGAGTGAGATGCCTGTTAAGTAAGAATTAGAAGAATTGGCAAAAAATCCAAATAAAAGACAAAAAATCTTCAAGATGTAAGGCTTGTTACAACAGTCTCAGATAGTGGGGCCATAAGTAACTGAGGTTTTTTGTCACTGTGGTTTAACAGTGAAGTAAAAAAATGTATAGTAGGCCAAAGTGTTTAGCATAAGAATTATCTCTGTGTGGAAGCATATGAAATGTAAACATTTGTACATGTGCAGTGAGCGTAATGTATATATGAAAAGTACAGTGTGCAAGCTAGTTTGAGAACAAGAATCCACTGACTGACAGTAAATGTAAATGTAAAACATTTCCTTGTTTAACATGTAAAGGTTACAATATGTTGCTGACAGAACATTGTGTAGAAAGTTAATAAATCTGTTCTAATTTTTTTTTCCTTTTGTGCTTCTTTCAGCAAACAGATGAGCAAGAGGACATAAAGCGGAGGAGGAGAAATGTGACTCCTCTTGGAAGCTGGTTTCAGATGGTGGCTTAGAGTGTTTCTGCCAGTGATCTAGCACCATTTGAAATCAGTGTTCTTGGGGTGGGAGAATCATCGTTCTGATTTTACTTACCCTTTACATTGATGTACATTCTGATCTGGGAATTTGAAGATTCAAGTATAAGCCTACTACTATAATACAAACCCTATGCCTAAACCTCAAGATCATGTCCTGTTACCAAGGCTGACTGATTTCTTCTGGTGTTCAGAGTCTTTAGGGGTTTCTAGCACCATTTGAAATCGGTTACAATGAAGGACAGAGACCAGCATTTGAATGAGAAAAAATTATCTATTCTGCTGCCTACAACCTTGAAGAGATGTTTAAGCGAAGTGGTAAGTTGTAAAACCATTACTCAGATTAGAAATCAGATGAATTAATTAATCTTAATCTTAATAAATTTATTTTTGTATTAACACACATTAAATATAGTCAATCTCTTAATATCATCCAATGCTTTTTAATTTGTAAGTCTCTTGCAGGGATTTTTATATTTAATAAATACTTTTTATATTCAAAAATGTTCAAATATTAAAAAAGGATTTTTTTTTTTTAGAGCTCTACTCTTATACACTTTGCTCAATGCAAAACCATATGCTTTACAAGATCCACACTGCACTTTACCTTTTAGTCCCCTATACATAAGTAGCTACACTCTAACACCAAATGTGTAGGAGACTGTTGGACATCCTATTCTAAAGCCATGGGCATTAAAGTTGAGTTTGGCCTCCTGGAACATTGAAACTTAAAAAAAGATGGTGTCAAAACCACATAAAAAACAGATATTTTGTCATGCCACATGTCCACATAAAGTATAGGCCAAAGCATAATCATGCATGCCAGAGCATCTTCGGGTACTCTATTAAAATCTCATGTTCTCTATTAGTAGAGAAGTTATTAGTAAAACGCTCAAACTACACTGGAAACAGGTCCAGCACATCAGGTTTGCAGGTAAACTTTATTTTGTACCAGACATGAGATTGTGACACTATGGATTATATATTCTTTTACCATTTAAATGCTGTATTGCATATGCCGGGTTTGCTATATGACAAGTGATCTATTTGGACCAGTAGCACTTACACTACAACTCGAATGTCATTTTAACATCATATTAACACATAATTCTCTGAAGTTTTGACTCTAGGAAATACAGTATTGATTTAGACAATCGATGCAAAGTGCAGCGTAAATAGCATTACCCTAGATGATGTCTACAGAGACTGGGAGAAGATGACCCAAGATGAGGTGAGACATTGTCAGAATACAAAAATCTCACTGTAGATCTTTATAAAACTTTACCAGAATGACATTACGCTTTTTACAAAGCAAACTCAATAAAGTCATGGTTTGCAAGAACCTGCCCGGCCAAACTGAATTAATATTAACTGTAACTTTAACAGCATGCCATGTTTCTCAACTGACACTGGAGCCAATTATGCTATTCTGTCTTCTGTATATGCAACAGGGAAGTCCATGATTTTGGAAATGGGATGTTAAGGGCAAATTCCTTAATTTTTTGACCAAATGGTGTAGTTGTAGAAGAGTAAAGCCAAACATACTGTGTGTGTTGGATGGATGTTCAGTATGAGCATGTTGTAAATTCAAGTCTTCAGATAAGCAGAGGACGTTTTAGTGAGTGCAAAATTACAACAAAACTTCTAGCCATATGTGTAAATGTCAACATTATTATTTATTAATTCATTCCTCCATTATCCAAAAGTTCTATTGCAAAGATAAAGTTTCAAATGATGATGATGAGTCTTCATCTAAAGAAAGAATATCAGAAAGAGAGTCTTCTTCTGGAACATTTAGAATATGGACAAAAGAAAAGAAAACAGCATAATAGTGATGTGGATCACTGACCCCAGACATGTAGTTTATAATGAGACCGAGATAATAGTCTTAAGATCCATCATAACCCTCATCAGGATAAAGTGGAAGACGAATGATGGCTGAGAACAGGAGTGAAACAAGGACTGACTGCTGGCAAACTTCAATAATAAGGCTTTAAGGGAACAATACCAAAACTCTCCATGCTACCTGATAGAACTAAATATTATTTAGATATATCAAAAACAAGGCCAGAGCATATCAGCCTTAGTCAGCAAGAATAGAGATTAGAGTCTGACGAATTATGTGGTCTAGTAAAAGAAAAACAGAGAAAGACTTTTCTCTGGCTTTGTTTTGATTTTTGAGTGACTGGGATGTGATTCAATAAAATATTAGATATTATAATATATAGGACTTTAGAATCACATTGTGCATTTGGGCTTCATAACTGAACAATACCCAAATGTTGATGGTGCATAGTTTATCATAAATTCAACAGCAGAGGAAATTGAGGTAATCAGACACACTGTAATATTAATAGCTTATAAGAGAGTTGCATTTTTTCAAGTTTTCCCTTAGCTCTGCAAAAGACATGCTAATGATGTGGAAATCTTTTAGCATTTCTTATGCATGTAACAGTACCAGCAGTGAAAGAAGGTGTGGCATCGATGACAAAAATAAATGGCTTGAGGCATCAAGTGGAAAAGTCTGTGAAAACAAGGGCGAGAATGTTATCAGCATTATGGATTGACCAGGGCAGGATCTACACTGGTGGATGGCTCTTGTTAATGATCTATGACAGTGGACCATTAGGGTGTGTCCCTGTCATTAATTATGCCAAGAAATAAAAAATGTGCTTGCATGAAACAAGAGGACCTTGTAAATTTCTCAGCCAACTCGACCCTCCTATCAGTCACACCAGCCATGCTAGAAAGTAATCTATAGCAACAAAGGCAAAACTCTACAGCCAATAACTGGACCATGGGACCAAACTCAAGATCTTAAAGCAAGGTAAACCCTTAACAACAAATAAATATTAGTTTTTTTCAACAAAAGAGAAATTATTGGGATCCTAATGACAATTTACTGTTTTTGCTGATAAAGTTTATAGGATGATACAATTCAACACAAGACTGTGTTATTTTAAAATAAGAGAAATCTTAGTACTGAAATTGTTTAAGAAAAATAAATACAACAAAAATGGAACAAGAAACGCAGTCCACAGCTCCACAGCTTTCTCTAGGATGTCTACTTCTCTGCCATTTTTTCACTTTGTTGTGTATGTGATGCTTGACAATTCATTTTTAACCTCTAACTAATCAACGCATTGTTTCCATACAGGATCCAGGACATGTCTATATTTAGGCAATTTAAATAACACGTCAAACTTTACTCCAACTACCAGCCATACAAAAATGTCTTATATCCTCAGCTTGTCTCAGGAGCAGTGGATGCATGTTCTCTTGAGTAATGAATCACCCTCCACTATCTGGCAGTCTAATCTGGGTTTGGCAAATACCAGGAGAACAATATCTACCAGAGTGCATAGTGCCACCATTATTGAAAAGAAAAAATGGTCTAGGGTTGTTTATAGAAGGTTTGGTCTAGCCCTTTTAGTTCCTGTAAAGGATAATGTTAATGCTACAACAAGTGATGACATTTTAGACACATTGTGGCAACATGTGGGCAAAAAGCCCTCTCCTGTGTAGGCATGACTATGCCCCGGTGCATAACATACTCCATAAAGACATGGATTGATGTCTTTATGGATATATGTCTTTAATTTGTGGTGTTGAAGAGCTCCAATGTCCTGCACAAAGCCTTGGCCTCAAATCTAGTGAAAACCTTTGGGAAAGAATTCTAACACTGATTATCAGAGGTGGCAAAAGTACACACATCCTTCACTCAGGTAGAAGTTCAGAAACTCATGTTTTAAAAGACTCTGGTAAAAGTTGAAGTACTGACTACACTTTGTCACTCAAGTTAAAGTAAAGAAGTTTGGGCTTTGACTCATACTTAAGTAAAAAGTAGCCATTACTACTACCTGTTTTAGTGTCATGCTGGTAACTGAACCAATTTAAATTTTGTTACCTAATAAATATATTCAGGCTGAACATCCACCATATAGAACACAAGCAGAGAAAAAATGATGATGATGATCAGGAATGTCTCTGTTCTCAGTCATGTTTACATCGCTGACTCCCTCTCTTCCACATTACCCCTATACTTCTTGTTGCCTTCTACCCTGCTTGTCATAGGCTAGTTTACGTCATTTACATGATAGCCAGGAAATTAAACACCAGTGGTAGGCTGAAAAAGCCACGCAATTACAAGAGATAGATTGATGGGCTGAAAAGGGTGCACAATGAGAAGAAAAAATATTGATCATGTCACCAGATAGATGACTAATAACTAAAGTAACTAGCTTGTTTTGAAAATGTAGTAGAAAAAAAAACAGATATTTCACTCCTAAAAAAATTCTGAGTGAAAAATTAAATAGTTGTCAGAAAAATATTGACTTAAAGTACTCATACAAAAAAAATTACTTAAGTACAGTAACACAGTATTTGTACTTCATTACTTTCCATCTCTGCTGATCATAAGCCAAGCCTACTAGTTTAACAGCTGCACCTTAAAAAAAAAAAAAAAACGAATTTGCCTGAATAGGAACACGTTTGCATAGGATACACTCCAAAAGCTTGTAAAACGTTTTCCACGAAGAGCAAAGGCTGTTATATCTTCAGAAATAGGGGAAGTGGGCAACTCCTTTGTCATATAAATTGTGTTTGAATTGGGCTGTCCAACAATCTTATATAAGTGTAATAACTAGGTGCTGTACTTACTTTCGCCCATTTGCAGAATTGTAAGTAGCAAACGAAACACAAGGAGGTCCACGTTTTAAAACCACTTAATGTGGCATTTTAATGTGGAAAACCATGTCCTATCAGCAGAGCCTTTCTTGCATAAACAACCATCCTTTAATGGAGAATACTAGTAGGCTCTGAGAGACTTTTCCGGGATGATCGCCCATACAACCATGTGCATATACAGGCTCAGTAATATCTGAAAAGGAGTTTGCGTAACCCTGTCAGTCAACTGACTGTAGAAGTTTATAAAAGTTGCATTAAGCCTGTGTTCTTTTTATTACATTTTTCCTATATTCTTGCTTTATATTTAACTAGTTGAAATCTCCCACAGTGACAATTAGTAACTTTAGTCAACTAATCTATGCTATTTGTGTGTGTGTGTGTGTGTGTGTGTGTGTGTGTGTGTGTGTGTGTGTGTGTGTGTGTGTGTGTGTGTGTGTGTATGATGGCATCCCTCTATCTAATCTTTTTGATAAAATAAACCTTTATCTTTTTTAATATAATATAATATATCTCTTGCAGACAGGAAGCGAAAAGAACCCAAAGTACCTCAAAAACGAGCTCTTTTTCCAATAGACAAAATTATAGTCGACTGTAAAAGAGGATTTTATACACGGAAACATAAAAATATACACTTTGTTCCTTTGACCACCAGGTGTCAGCAAAAACCACTAAGAAGCCGAAAGAAAGAAAGATACAGTTAAAAAGTAAAGCAAAGTCACTGACCCCTGCAATACATACACACATACACACATACATACATACATACATACATACATACATACATACATACATGCATAAAGTAAAAAGCCTTCAAAGTGACTTATTTGTCTAGATTGAGTCTAGATTGACTAATGGTTCAAGGAGTGGTTGTCTAGGAATTAAATTAGATTTAACTTTGTTATTGTGCAAGACACATGTACAGAGCCAATAAAATGCAGTGTATAATGAATATAAATATAAACTAACAAACAAATGCTTGCTTTTTGATATCTGAATGTACATTACTGTACTGTATGTACAAGATTTGGTAACATGAGGCTCTTAGGTCCTGTTGTGAGCTGTGTTATTTTAGTGATATTTCACATTATAATATTTTTTTCACAGTTTATTATAGTAATAATTCTAAATGCCTCTTTATTGAGTTTGGATACATAGAAATAAATAATCAGTAAAACTATAAAATGACATTTTCATGTCCTCCTGCTCGTTTCTGATTCAGCCCCTACATTACTACAGACTGATGAACTGGGATTGCATTTCAGTGTGACAGATGCATGAAGATGAAAAGAGAATTCTGTCCTTGAAAAAGTAGCTCAGCAGAATAAAAGCACAATGAAACACGTCGCTTTTCAGTGTGGAATGTTTACTTCAATTCAATGTATTTTTATTTGTACAGCGCATTTAACAATTCACATTGTCCCAAAACAGCTTCTCAGAGCAAAAGGATATAAAGTTGTGTAAAAGCGCGTCTAAATTTAATGCCTAAATGTAAAGTTTATCTCTCATGATCAAGCCGGTGGTTTAAAGTTTGTCATTAATGAAATTGTATTTCACATTATGTGAAATATCTCTCTTGATGCACATTTTGCATTTGATTCATCATAGTTTTTTATTTAACTGCTGAAGTGAGCTAGAATATTTTGCCAAAAGTTTGTGGACACCTGGTCAAATTGAAACTAAATGTGGATTGCTCAAAAAGCTTATACTTAAAGCTTTTTGAGCAATCCACATTTAGTTTCAATTTGCTCTTATAATTCCCTCCACTCTTCTGGGAAGATGTTCCACTATATTTTAGAATATGTCTGTGAAGATTTGTCCTCATTCAGACTCAAGGTTCATTCTCATGCTGGAACAGGTTTGGGTATCATTGTTCAAGTGAAGGAACATGCTACTGCATCCAAAGACACACTTTACAATCTTGTGTCTTCAGCTTTGTTATAACAGTTTGAGAAAGAACCACATATAGCTGGGAAAGTCAGGTGTCCCTATACTTTTGTTCATATAGTGTATGAGCAGTGCATTGCAGGGTTGCTTTTTTATGCCACATTGTACCTGCGTCACAATTAATAGAGTTGCTTGTAGATTACATTTTACACTTCCTCTCAGTTTGACTGTGTAGCTGTGAGTGATTGCACTCACAGGATGTTCTTTCATGTACATTTTCTTTGTATCTGCTCAGTTTAGCCATCTTGCAGATCTCCTGATTCTCTGCTGTTTACTGATTGCAAATATTGCGAACATTGCTGCCAGATTGCTGGTAGTACGTGATGACAACTAGAGGTGAGAAAGTGATTAGAAGCTCTTTTTAGTCATTAGGACAGCCAGATGTGGCTCAGCTAATTCATTCTTCTTTGACCTGAAGTCGGCACATTTTCACCAGAGTCCTCCTTATACCCTGTGTGTTAATTGTTCTTCATTACACAGCCAATTTTAGGAGACATATCCACAGTTACAGAAACATCTTTAAGAAATTCTACTATATTATTTGTTATTATTAGAGCTTTTTTTACGCATCCGTGCACAGTGAGGTGAGAAGTTGTTTGAATTTTACACAGTATAATAGAAATGGTTATAGAAACCTTGTATACAAACCATTTCATAAATCTTAATTTAGTTTTTTTCATTTTTAATGTCCATTCTTTTATTTTTATTTATGTTCTTTTTTAAATTTACATAAGCTTATAATAAGCTAATAATATATGATATTATATCTTCTTAAATAATCTATGATTCTAAATGCTTTTGTTTTATGCCATTTTTAGAAAAGGAACATTTCTTCTGTATACACTTTGTGTATAAATTTGATCGAATGTTTTGTGCTCATTTTCAGTGACCAACAAGAGAACACAACTACACTGTGAATAGCGAGGCCTTCTCTTGGAAACTGATTTGAAATGGTGGCTTGAAGTGTTTATATAAATCATCTAGCACCATTTGAAATCAGTGTTCTTGGAGTAGGGTAACCATCCTCCTGTTTGAAGAATTCCACAATTTCCAGCTGGTATGTAAATTCTGTTAGAGAGAAGGACAGAAATAAACACTTGAATATCAACCTTTATCCTGCCTACTATCTAGTTCAAGATATATGAAGTAATGGGGTAAGTAATAGGACCTATAAGTCATATATCAACTCAGTGAAGAACAATATTTTAGTTTTTATTGATGAAAATGTTGATTGCCAGGAATTGCTTTTTCTTATAAACTGTTGTATACTACTGAAATACAGATCAGTCACACATACACCTAAAATTGCATACTGTATATTATCATGTAGTAGTAATACTAATAATAAGACTAAGATGTCTCAATTAAAAACTGGCTTGCAGTGTTTGCCTGTTACAAGCAGTTATTTATTTGTGAACAGTTGTATATCACTATGACATGTCAAATTATCTCTGATTTGTTGATTTAGATGAATAAAGGAAAAATGTACAAAATTCGGTATATATTATAAATTCAGTATTTATTATATATATTACACACACACACACACACACACACACACACACACACACACATATACTTTTTTTGTTTTTTTGCTGTTCTCTTTGAAATTAATGAAATGTTTATTTCTAAAATAAAGAAAAAAAAAACGAGACTTGAGACTAGTTCACTGTGTAAGATGTCAAAATTGATTCCATTCATTCATCCACACACACACACACACACACACACACACACACACACACACACAAAGTGAATGAACGGTATTAGAAATCAGCACGGTGATTGGTCGGATCTCATGACACACGTGTGGAAAAGCACGCGCATTGTTATCGTGATAATGAACGTGATAAAGACCTCGTAAGTCTTTCGAACATGAATCTAATAAACTGTGCTTTTTTGTCGGACCTGAATGTCATACACAGCTTTTTTCTTTGTCACCGGATGACGGTAAAGGTTTGTGTTCTAAGCGCTGTGACGTTGTTTTCAAAGACACCTGGTTACCATGGTAACGTGGTAACTAAACAGGAAATTAATGGCGGCACGCAACAAAGGTAAAACGGAATGAAATTATATGAAAAAAACTTGAATAATTAAGTAGTGTGTTTGCAGTTTTTCATTCCAGACATGGCGCTACACCGCATTTCACATATTTAATCTCTTTACTAATTATTTTATTTTATTTCACACGTAACAAAATACAAAACGTGCGCATGCTCTGTAGAAGCGTGTAGGCAGCGTCCGGGATCAAAATCAGTATTTACATTTATTGATCACTTTATCAGGAACACCTGTATACCCACTTATTCATGTCATTAACCTATTTTATTTTATTCAAATAGCACTTTACAAATGGACATTAGACCAAAGCAGTTTTATAAATATATTTATATACATTTTAAATGTATAAATTAGTCTTTAAGCCCTAACATGAAAGCCAGTGCTGACAGCAAGGAAAACCTCCCTAAGATGGTATGAGAAGAAAAACCTTAAAAGAAAACAGATCTCTAAGATTAAGAGGAGAATCTTTTTAATAATTATGCTATTAAAAGCATTGACCCAGCCATCAAAGCTGTTGCCAAAGTTGCTCAGACCTTAACGCTTGCCCATTTTTCATGCTTCCAACACATCAAGATCTTACTGCTCACTTTCTGATAAAATATTCCAACCTTTAATAGGTGCCACTTTAACAAGAGAATCAGTGTTATTCACTTCATCTGTCAGTGGTTTTAATGTAATGGCTGATCTCTATATATTTTGAAAGGATTCAAAAACCTACTGAAAATACTTTTTTTACATTTGAACATGTCAATTGATTTTTATGTCTTAAAAAAATTTAGTTACTACTGTGGCCTTCGGGAGCTGCCAGGATAGAAAAATATTTCCAGTACACAGGACACCAAATCGCATGGGAATTGAAGATCTCACACTGGAGAGTTTACCAACACCTGGCCCTGGCAGCTATGATAACCATGTGGTATGTATAATTGCTTTTGCAGTAGTCCCAAAATCATAAATACATGGCTAGCTAGTAACAAACAAGTATTTTCTGTCCTATACCCTCATAAAGATTTTTTGCTCTAGTTTAACAAACAGTTAATGATTTTAACAAATCCATCTATTAATTCCAACAGGTGAATACGATTGTTTATAACCTCGAAAGAAAACCAGAAAGTAAGAAAGGCTATAGTTTAGCAGCCCGCACTTCGCCTCGCTTCATCCAGCCCTTCCAGGTAGAAATGAATTCTAAAACATTGTCCCTATTAAGACTTGTATCAGAATACATTCTTTATTCTGTTAACAAAATGACTGGTCATAAGACTGTAGTATCAAAGGCTTTACAAATGTTTTCTGTTCAATGATTATATTCATAGAACAGAATTTGTTTGTGACTTAACATGACCACATTGCCTTTTTGTATTTTTTGCCAAACTTCATGATATTTCAGGCACTTTGTACCCATAATGATTTGCCAATAAATGGCCTTTAAAATGACACGAGAGGGGTGGTATAAGAAAAACTTTCACATACGAGCTGATATAACATGTTTAGTATAATTGACTAAATAAAATGAAAGTAATTGTGGCATCTGAAAACACTATCAGGCTGCAAAAAGATGCCATCTATAGTGCTGTGCTGCGCTGTGCTGCGCTGTGCTGCGCTGTGCTGCGCTGTAATAACTGCCTCAGATTAGATGGGGATCATTTGGCAGTCATTGGGAAAAGGTTTAACAATATTTAAATCATTATCATTCACAAAAGAGTTTCCACGGTTTTGTGGGCATGAAAGTGCTGATGATTGAGGGGCTTTTTGCAATAATAGTATTAAAGATTATGGAAACACAAATGATTTTGCTGAGAGTGCCAGATCTCTCCATACATTTGTAACCACCAAGGTATTCAGTCCATGTGTGAAAGGAGTAATTGAAGCCAATGCCTTGTCAGCTTTTGGGGAGCATAAGCAGGTCTCTTGGCCTAGTTGCTTAATTTAGCATATAATACAAAGAATCAGTAGAGAAGAAAATAAAAGGAATATATTACACAAGGGAGCCAGTCATGAGTAAGAGCAGCTTCTCCCAATGTTCCATCTCCCAGGGAGAACCACAATCTGCAAAGTGTGACTTGGTCCTTGACCTAGATTAATACTACTGAGTGAGACATCACTCCCCAACGCATGTGTACCATCTCTACAGTGTATTTGCTGCACCTCTGTACAGGCTCTGCAGATCAATACCAATTAGGCTAAATGTGAATAAGCCCATAATCAGTGCCCCATACTGCACCACTCTGATTGCTTATAGGGTTGACTGTCTGAGTGGTTCTGCATGGTAAAGTTTGATAGTAGTATTATCCCACCATAAGGTTTCCAGTGTAGTAAAATTGTTTTTTTTGTGTGTTATCCAGAGATACAAAACTAACCCTATACATTTATTTAATTTTTTAACTCTGATTTTGGTAAATTCTATTATGTCACCAAGAATGCACATACTGGGAATGCTTCTGTGATTAAACTGTGTTAGTTCTTGAGGTATTTCCCATGAACTGGAAGTCATTACCACAGTACATGAATACAGGTATTAGTAGTGTAAAATAATACAAATGTTTGTATTTTATGCATTTGCCTATGTTTAAAAAAGCAATTATATATATAATAATATGTTTTGTGTTCCAAAAATTCAATGAACTTTGCAGTTTAAAATGTGGTGATGGGCAAAGTCCCTTGGTTTGAATTGTCATGCTTCTGCTTGCAATCATGAATGTGCAAAGCCTGTAAGACACCAGTAAATATAAAAGTATACAATATTGCACCAATATCTCACACCACAAGGACAAAAATGTTTTAGTGACTCAGTCTGTTTGATAAAAAGTTCACTTTAGTTCTTCGGTGATTAATGTCTCAGTTAAAGTTTATTAAATGACACTAAAATATATTATATAGAGGTAGCTTAGTTTTGGTTTGATCATTTATTGGAGTAATTGTTTGCCTAGCACTACTTCTCTTTTCTCTCAGACTGTCACTCCATCACCCCAGGAATACCAGCAGGACTGGAGCGGGTCAGAAAAATGTGCTCCTGGAAGAACAGCGTTCAACTCCACTGCACAGAGGTTTACGTCCAAGTCTACTACAATCAGCTCCAACCCTGGGTGAGCCTCTTTAAATACTGTACTTGTTTACATTGTGTGCACCCACACAAACTTTCATGTTTGGTTACTTTGGTATGTTTAAAAAGCAGAAACAAATAGTGCATTATATATAAAAGCCAGTAAATATTGGGATTAGATTTTTCTTGATGAAAATATATGTGAATTATGACCGGAATTTTTGAAATGAACCTTTTGGTTTTGGCTTTTTTGGTCTATGAGTATTAGTTTTCTACAGCGTAAACAGGCAGTCACAATATTGTAAATATATGTAATGGAGTAGCTTACAAAAGTGAGTAAACCCCTCCCATTTTATGAACCATTTTAGTATATCTTCTCAAGGAAGAAGACTATAGAAATTAAACTTGGCTATATTTTAGAGTAGTCAATGTGCAGCTTCTATAGCAGTACAGATTTCCTCTAAAAGTAACTTAATATCCACCCATTATTGTCTAAATAACTGGCAACAAAAGTGAGTAAACATGTTAAAACTGTGTCAAATGTTTCAGTATTTTGTGTGAGCACCATTGTTATCCATCACTTCCCTAATCCTCCTGAAATTCACCAGAGCTGCACAGGTTGTTAGGCTCCTCTTCCACTCCTTCATAATGACATCACAGAGCTGCTGGACTTTAGACGCTCCACCGTCTGCTTCTGCTTGAGGATGCCCCACAGGTGCTCAATACGATTCAGTTCTGGAGTCATACTTGGCCACTCCATCACCAGGCAGTTGTCATTTTTGTGTTTGGGGTCATTATTATGTTGGAAAACTGCCATTCAGCCCAATTTCTGAAGAGAGGACTTCATGTTCTGCTTCAGAATGTCATGGTACATGATGGAATTCATGTTTCCTTTAATGCCAAACAAGTTTATCTTAGTCTCTTTAGACCACAGGACATTGTTCCAGTAATCCATGATCTTAGACAGGTTGCCTTTAACAAAACCATTTGCAGTCTTTCTTGTGAGCAAGCTTCAGAAGAGGTTTCCATCTGGGATGACGGCGTATGACCTGAGCACGAGCAAGCAGATCTTCTGCTTCTGCAACCTCTAAAGCAATGCTGCAGCACTCATGCATTTGTTTTTTGAATCAGCTTCTGCACCTGACACACAGCATGAGGACTCAACTTCTTTCATTAACCCTTGTGAGGTCTGTTCCGATTGGAACCCATCTTAAAAAACCTTTGTATCACCCTGGCCACTGTACTGTAACACAGTTTCAGGGTGTTACTAATCTTCTTATAGCCTGGGCCATCTTTTTGGAGAGCAACAATTCTAATTCTCAAATCCTTAGAGAGTCTTTGCCATGAACTGCCATGTTGAACATCCAGTGGTCAGTATGAGAGAATTGTAGTTAAAGCACCAAATTTAAACTGCTAATACAAGATACACAAATTTGTATAGTACTGTCAAGCAGATAAAAAAACATGAACATGATGAATAGTACATGTGGCTTTGCATGGCTTAATGATGTACAGCAGGGTATACTCAGTTTTGTTGTCACTGTCTTGACAATAATGTCTGCATGATGAGTTATTTTCAGAGGACAGTAAATCTAAAAAGTTTTATTTAATTCTTTGTTATATTGCAGCCATTTGCTAAAATCATTTATGTTCATTTTTTTTCCTCATTAATGTACACATAGCACCCCATATTGACAGAAAAACACAGAATTATTGACATTGTTGCAGATTTATTAAAAAAGAAAAACTGAAATATCACATGGTCCTAAGTGTTCAGACCCTTTGCTCAGTATTTGGTAAAAGCACCCTTTTAATCTAATACAGCCATGAGTCTTTTTGGAAAGATGCAACAAGTTGTTCACACCTGGATTTGGGGATCCTCTGCCATTCCTCCTTGCAGATCCTCTCCAGTTCTGTCAGGTTGGATGGTAAACGTTGGTGGACAGCCATTTTTAGGTCTCTCCAGAGATTTGTGGAATCAGAGCTCTGGCTGGTCCATTCAAGAACAGTCACTGAGTTGTTGTGAAGCCACTCCTTCGTTATTTTAGCTGTGTGCTTAGGGTCATTGTCTTGTTGGAAGGTAAACCTTCGGCCCAGTCTGAGGTCCAGAGCACTCTGGAGAAGGTTTTCATCCAGGATATCCCTGTACTTGGCCGCATTCATCTTTCCCTTGATTGCAACCAGTCGTCCTGTCCCTGCAGCTGAAAAACACCCCCACAGCATGATGCTGCCACCACCATGCTTCACTGTTGGGACTGTATTGGACAGGTGATAAGCAGTGCCTAGTTTTCTCCACACATACCGCTAAGAATTAAGGCCAAAAGGTTCTATCTTGGTTTTATCAGACCAATGAATCTTATTTCTCCCCATCTTAGAGTCCTTCAGGTGTTTTTTAGGGCTTTCATGTGTCTTGCACTGAGGAGAGGCTTCCGTCGGGCCACTCTGCCATAAAGCCCCGACTGGTGGAGGGCTGCAGTGATGGTTGACTTTCTACAACTTTCTCCCATCTCCCGACTGCATCTCTGGAGCTCAGCCACAGTGATCTTTGTTTTTTTTTTTACTTTTCTCACCAAGGCCCTTCTCCCCCGATAGCTTAGTTTGGCCGGACGGCCAGCTCTAGGAAGGGTTCTGGTCGTCCCAAACGTCTTCCATTTGAGGATTATGGAGGCCACTGTGCTCTTAGGAACCTTAAATGCAGCAGAAACCTTTTTGTAACCTTGGCCAGATTACTTCGGGCAGTTCCTTTGACCTCATTATTCTCATTTGCTCTGACATGCATTGTGATCTGTAAGGTCGTATATAGACAGGTGTGTGGTTTCCTAATGAAGTCCAATCAGTATAATCAAACACAGCTGGACTCAAATAAAGGATGATCGGAAGAAATGGATAGCACCCGAGTTAAATATATATATATATATATATATGAGTGTCACAGCAAAGGGTCTGAATACTTAGGACCATGTGATGTTTCAGTTTTTCTTTTTTAATAAATCTGCAAAAATGTCAACAATTCTGTGTTTTTCTGTCAATATGGAGTGCTATGTGTACATTTGTGAGGAAAATAAATGAATTTAAATGATTTTAGCAAATGGCTGCAATATAACAAAGAGTGAAAATTTAAGGGGGTCTGAATACTTTGTGTGCATATATACACTGGAGATCAAAATTAGAGAACAATTCATAACCAATTGAACAATCCTGAAATAATGTCATCTTCACTGCTCAACAGTTGAAAGGTTTTTTGTCCTGTCTATACCATGCTACCAGAACACCTTTCCACAAATTAACTAAGGCATTTAAAAAAAAAAAAAAAACATTATTTTGCAGAACAACAATGACTGTAGCATGGAAAAAGATTACAACAAAATGTTCTTAAGGTTACAACAATCACCAATTAGTAGGAAGTGTACAGGCCTCTGCTCTGAATGACTTCAGCACATCTGCGGCCACAGGACAGCACTAGTCTCTCACACTGCTCTGGTGTGATTTTGGTCCACTCTTCTTCCAGTCTCCTCCACAGTTCGGTGACTGTAGTGGGTTTCTTGGCCATAACTTTGCTGCCAAAGATTTTCCAGAGGTTCTCTATTGGGTTGAGATCAGGACTCTGGGCAGGCCATGTCATTATTTCAATGTTCTCAGTTTCAAGGAACTGCTTTACCCGTTTTGCTGTGTGACATGGAGCGTTGTCCTGCATGAACACTGCGGGCTGATTGGGTGATGAACCACATGTTGTTGAAGAAGGTTCTGATAAACATTTGCATTCACTCTGCCATGTAGCTGTATAAGAGGCCCAACTCCTGCTGCAGAAAACATGCCATGACACTTCCTCCTCCACTTTTCACTGACTTCTTTACACACTTTGGGTTCAGTCTTTCTCCAGTTTGTCGCTAAACATAATGTTTCCCATCAGACCCAAATAAATTAAACTTGCTTTTATCACTGAAGTGAACTTTGGACCAGTTCTCCTTTGTCCACACAACATGCTCCTCAGCAAAGCTTAGTCTAGCCTTTTGATTCTTTCTGCTAATGAGAGGTTTGGTCACTGCAGTGTGGGCTTTCAGTCCAAATGTTCTTAAACATTGAGACACTGTATGACGAGACAGATTCTTACCCTGTTCAGCGCTGAACTGGTGAGCAATTCCAGCTGCAGTGTGGAAACGATTGCTTGAATGATTGCTTGAATGTAAAGATTTAATATTCTTGAAATCACAGATTTGGAACGCCCAACTACGGCTGATAGGGTCATCCCTTTGGCCTTTCAGGCACTTTAGAACGGCCCACCATCTTGCAGAGTCAGTGAAACTGGAAGTTAGGCTGCCAGTTAAATAGGGGTTGACAGATAATCAAGGAAATTAGCACCAGGTACCAGATTAACACCAATAACTGGGAGGTATCTGAAAGTGTTTTATCAGTGTGTTTTCTGCAAAATAATGAATTTTTTTTAAATGCCTTAGTTATTTTGTGGAAAAGGTGTTCTGGTAGCATGGTATAGACAAAACAAAAACTCCAACTGTTGAGCAGTGAAGATGACATTATTTCAGAATTGTTCAATTGTTTATAAATTGTTCTCTAATTTTAATCTCCAGTGTATATACACACACAAAATATATATATGTATGTATGTATGTGTGTGTGAGATATATATATATATATATATATATATATATATTTACATACACATACATATACACACACACACAAACACACACACACACACCTTTAATCTATTATTCATGTGCCATTCATTACGATAGACCAGGTACCTACTCGCCTGGTGGGCCATGCAATCGGAAGGTATCATGGCCAATGAAATTTGGCTCACCAGACTGGTCCAGTGTGCCCATGCAGAAGAAAAAGGGACTTCGCACAGAGGTAAAATTAATTAATTAATTAATAAAGAAACAAATAAATAAAACAATATTAATCATAACAACCTGTGTTGTGCTTATGTTGTACTAATTTAACATTTGCATATACGCTGAGACATTTTCTGACAAATTATGTTTGTGTTTCATTCTGTATGTTGCAGCTTCCATGTGACAAGGAGCTCCGGAAACATCGCAACAGAGTAGCTTATTTACGATTGTACTATTCATGAGATTCCTGGAGCAATATAATGTGTAAATCTGACTAAGAATCCAAGCACACTGCTGAATTAAATCAAATACAGAGACGTTTTGTTGCGCGACCTGTTCTTGTGCATGCACACAGCTATATGAATTCCTTTTTTGTACAAATCATTTGCTAAGAATGCCCGTAAAAATTTAATGTGCATTTTTGTTGCCATAAATCAGAACATAAATAAAACATGTATGCACTTTTAAAAAGTAGCGCCACACTGCCAAATAACACTGATACTAAAAACTAAATTAGACAATTAGAAATCACAATCTGTAATTTTTAGCTCTTTAGACCTAAACTTTCATTAAACAGCGATTGCCGGCATTAAGTTTGTGTCTGGAAATGAGATCATTATAGATCTGAGTGTTTCTTGTTTCTAAAATGATAAACAGCACCTTTATATAAGATGTGGACATGGAAGGCAAACATTTTCACGATAAACTTTTACAGATGTTTGGGAAGGGATTTATTTTCTGCCTTCATTCATTTAAACAAAGAAACATCTTACAAAGGTTTTGTTTTAGGAACACTGAAAATCCAAGCATAAACCCAACCTAAAGTTCTATATATAATATGAACGACAAATACCCACCTTTAGCAAAAACACTGCAGTTCAGTCGATCAGCCTCGGTATTATACAAAGCCATCAGTTGTGAATAAACAAAGTCTCCTGTGCTGCACTTTTAAATGCATTCCCTTCTGTTCAGAGGCACACTGTGAACCCTAAGCAGTATTTTCATTTTTGACACAATTTCTTTGTATACTGGAGTCCATGTTTTGCTGTTCATTTTTTCCTCCTCACTTTTGGTTTCTTGACTGGTCGAAGGTACGGGTTATCAATCATGTTTTCCTCGTTATTCTTCACAGAAGGTACACCGCCACCAGGTGGCACAACAGCATTCTCCTTATCTGCTCCTGTGCCCTGAATTTATAAAAACAGAACACATTTCACCATTGTACAACTGTACATTTCCTTAAAGCACCATTGTTTATCCAAACTATTATACACAGCATATACTGATGTTAGACAGAATTTAATGTCAGCTGTACTAAATGCTATTGCATCATCTGAAGGCATGCTGCATTATTTTATAGTGACAGACAGAAGAGAGATCATACGCAGTTCTCTTACACTAATGTTGTTTGCATTGTTTTCTGTGTCTGTCTGGTCATCCTGCTCAGACGAGTCTGTCTCTTCCAGCGACTGCAGCTCCAGTTCAGAGGGCAGAAGAGCGTTAAGGTACGGGATAGAGCTCAGCTTTGCTGCGATCACTGAGTATAAACAGGCAGAGGCATTAACATTTTCACACAATTTATTTTGACTCCTACAAACAACTCAAAACAATGGATGTAAATGTTTTATTTTTTTTTATTTATTTTTTTTTTATTTAAAAGCATATGATCCGATTTATAGAGTTAAAAAAATATTATTATCCATTTAAACAATATTCAAGATCATCATTCACTATAGAGATTCCACGGTTTTGTGGGCAGGAAAGTGATGGGCTTCTAATTAAGTGCCTATTAAGTCTATAATTTCTAATGGTTAGAGTGTAAAAAATATTACATTTGACTTTCTTACAGCTATAATTATTTAAAAATAATCATTTCAGGCAGACAGGAAAGCACAAGACCAACCGGCCTTCTAATTTGAATTTATATCATTATTTAACACTGTTCTTACATGGAAAAGTAGTGATATCATCTTTAAAGAGACTTTGTGTGTCTCCAGTCTTTGCCATGAAACGTGTAAGCGCCCTTTCGACATCTCGTCTCTGGGATGCTGCCTTCTCCCTTAGCACCTGGTAGTCTGATACAGGCTCACGAAATGTCTGCACACAAAAGGGGGGGGACAAAAAGCATCATACTGTGGTACTAAATATCATGTTCTAACATTTTCTTTGACAAAAAAAAAAAAGTTTCTAATTAAGTTTTAGTTTAGATTGCGCTGCGCACAGTCCTTCAAATGCATATTATTTTACATCTGCATCCACACGGCAAGTACGGGTGTCTTACCGGGGTCTTGATGTATGTATGTGGATCTGGAAATTCTGGGAAATGGCTCGGGATGTAAGGAGGGTGAGTACGCTTCTGTCCCGCAACAAGAGCCTTGGGAATCACTGGAGAATTTGTCACTGGTGCTGTCACAAAAGCAAAAAACAACAACAAACAGTTGCATTACAATTATAGGATCAAATCAATCAGTCTAGGGCTGTTGTGGTCATACAAGAGTACTTTGAGTGTGTAATTTTAGAGAAAATTCAATTCCAAGACACAGCTTCTAAAGCGGTCATGAGCACCAAGTGAAAAACAATACTTATCTGATGCCTGTAATCTAGTTTGTGTTTGGAGGATTTTATAGTACAGGGGCTCTTATTTATCAAGATTATGATCTGTTGGTGGTTGTAGTGCACGTTTAGTCACAGCATATGATTCAACAGATATCTTAATGTTGAGTCAAAATTTTCATTAAACTGCATATCGGTCACATTGAGTTTATTTTTCATGTCGATAGAATTCATTGCTTGAATTAAGTCTATTTAAAACTTTCTTTCGGCTTCTCCCATTAGGGGTCGCCCACAGCGGTTCATCTGCATGTTTGATTTGGCACGTTTTTACACTGGATGCCCTTCCTAATGCAACCCCCCCCATTTATCCGGGCTTGGGACCGGCACTAAGGCTTGTGCAACCCTAATGGCTGGGGTTGGTTCCCTGACCGGGTATCGAACCCAGGCCGCAGCGGTGAGAGCGCCGCATCCTAACCACTAGACCACCAGGGATAAAGTTTTTTTTTTAAATAAACAAATAATTTTATAGAAACAAAGCATTTTTAGTTAAATGTAATTATTCATAACCAGATATATATTTTGCATTACTTAATTATTTACATTTAACTATATGTTTAATTTCTGTAATTAATTATACATAGTTATTTTATAAATATAGTCTGGCTGTGTACTGCCTTTCCTCAGTTTCCACTAATGTGTTTTGAATTTGGATTTCAACTTTAACATACACAGTATACAAAAAAATTAAATGTCGTTCCTACAAACCAAGGTACATAGACAGTGACCAGTAAGAGTAATAGACATTAAGAGTAACCCAGTGAGAGTAATAGCCTGTGAACAGTAAGAGTAATAGACAGTGAACAGTAAGAGTAATAGACAGTGAGAGTAATAGCCAGTGAACAGTAAGAGTAATAGCCAGTGAACAGTAAGAGTAATAGCCAGTGAACAGTAAGAGTAATAGACAGTAAACAGTAAGAGTAATAGACAGTAAACAGTAAGAGTAAAAGACAGTGAACATAAGACAGTGAACAGTAAGAGTATTAGACAGTGAGAGTAATAGACAGTAAACAGTAAGAGTAAAAGACAGTGAACAGTAAGAGTAAAAGACAGTGAACATAAGACAGTGAACAGTAAGAGTATTAGACAGTGAGAGTAATAGCCAGTGAACAGTAAGAGTAAAAGACAGTGAACAGTAAGAGTAATAGCCAGTGAACAGTAAGAGTAATAGCCAGTGAACAGTAAGAGTAATAGCCAGTGAACAGTAAGAGTATTAGACAGTGAGAGTAATAGCCAGTGAACAGTAAGAATAAAAGACAGAACTGTAAGAGTATTAGACAGTGAATGTAAAAGACAGTGAACAGTAAGAGTAAAAGACAGAACTGTAAGAGTATTAGACAGTGAATGTAAAAGACAGTGAACAGTAAGAGTAAAAGACAGTGAACAGTAAGAGTGTTAGACAGTGAACAGTAAGAGTAAAAGACAGTGAACATAAAAGACAGTGAACAGTAAGAGTATTAGACAGTGAGAGTAATAGCCAGTGAACAGTAAGAGTATTAGACAGTGAGAGTAATAGCCAGTGAACAGTAAGAGTATTAGACAGTGAGAGTAATAGCCAGTGAACAGTAAGAGTAAAAGACAGAACAGTAAGAGTATTAGACAGTGAATGTAAAAGACAGTGAACAGTAAAAGTAATAGACAGTGAACAGTAAGAGTAAAAGACTGAACGTAAAAGACAGTGAACAGTAAGAGTAATAGACAGTGAACGTAAAAGACAGTGAACAGTAAGAGTAAAAGACAGTGAAGAGTAAGAGTAATAGCCAGTAAACAGTAAGAGTAAAAGACAGTGAACAGTAAGAGTAATAGACAGTGAACAGTAAGCGTAATAGAAAGTGAACAGTGAGAGTAATAGACAGTAAGAGTAATAGAAAGTGAACGTAAAAGACAGTGAACAGTGAGAGTAATAGACAGTAAGAGTAATAGACAGTGAACAGTAAGAGTAATCTTAGATTTTACATGGCAAGGTGAGGCAATTAATAATTATCCACAGTATTTACTGGAATTTAGTCTGCTCTGGATCTGACGGGTTTTTTGCTTTTACCTCAGTACAGTTGAGATTCAAACACAAAACAGTAAAATATAAATACTGAATACAGTTTTAGCACAAGTGTAGGCTATAGATTAAAATGAAGATACATTAAAATTATACATTAAAATGAAGGGAGAATGTTGATTCTGATCACTCACGTGCTGTTATGACCATCCTCTGTGATCTTTTGGCATACAAGGGGAGCGAGTCTACATTAAAACCTGTAAAGGTTATAACAGACAAGAGTCATCTTACATTGTCTACATCAGGAGTCATCAACTGACATAAAGCCATATTCTCACAGACCATAAATCCCCCCCACACATCCATGCTCCACTTACTTTCAAAATTCCCTGTGCGAAATCCCCCAAGATTTTTAAATTCGCTGCTCATTTTTCACTGATTTACCCCAGTGAAATAATTACCCTGTAGATTGTACACAGCATCTGCTGTAACCAGTGAAGCTTACCTATTTCCACCAAAGTGATAACCACGTCTGAGAGGGTAGGGCTGCTTCTAGCTGTATGCTCACAGCTTGCTTTTGCACAACGTCCAACCTCAGTTATATCTGCAAACCATAAAATGGTTATCTGTATGGACGAAGGTAAATCAGAAATGCACAAATTCTCATTGTGATTTGGATAATGGGTTATGCGTCTCTGTTCAACCAACATCTAGATCCTTACAGCGTACAGAGCGCGCGTGCGCTTGCGTGCACACACACACACACACACACACACACACACACACACACACACACACACACACACACACACACACACCCCTTGCATCCAGCCATATGCTGTGTAACATAACAGGATCGCTGCTTTAGATTATTTTTTCCCCCAAAAGCAGGAGAATTGAAACAGGAACAAGGAGGAAAAATCTCAACATTCTTTTGCTCTAATATTATTCTTATAATATGAATATGGTTTGTCTGACAGATTATCTTCTGTCTGATAGATTATCTTCTGTCCGATTGTGAGTTTATTTATTAAATGCAACAAGAGATAAGTCCAGGCTGATGTTGTCTATTTAATATTAATAATGACAGCTTTTAAACATACAGTTACCGGTACTAATTATCGGCAAGGCAGACAAAGAAAGTCATTGGTATCGGTTTAAAAAGAAAAGAGGTATTGCACATTTCTCATGTTAAACCGTGTGTGTTTTTATTTTTTTCTTTCTATTTAACTTACAACTCTGCATCATTTCGGTTAGAGTTTCCACAGCTGCTTTCTCTGCACTGTCGAAGCCACATTCAGTCAGCAGAGAGCTGACCACCACCTGCAGGGTGCGCCGCCGGGCCAGGTAATAATTCTCAGCAGGATTTGAAGTTGGTTTATTACCAACTGACCGCTACAAAGCAAAACGAACAAACAAAACATACAGTCAGTATAATTTGATGAGGTAGCTTAATTCATATGACCGGAATTGTGTGGGTTTGATGAGGATGGTTCCACATGAACACCCTGAAGATCCGTGAAGTTATTGGGAAACTCAAACCATGAGGATGGACTGTAATTAATACAAAAATTCTGCTACGATTGGCACGAACAGTTCTGCATTTAAGTGTCAGATCACTAAACAGTGCTCCTTAATGGTGAGGGGACAATAAGTTAAGGACATTCAGTGCTATGCAGATTAGGAAGGGTTCCTTCTGAGACAGCAATAGGAAGAAACCTTGAGAGGATCCAAACTCAGAAGGGAACCCATCCTCCACCATGATGGAACTATAATAAATAGACATTATTTGTCACCTAAATGTGTGATGACCTCCTATCCTCATCTGGGTGACACCTGATATCAATTTATAATAATTTTGTCATTTTTGAGGATGGGTTCCCTTCTAAGATAGAGATGAGGAGGAAACCTTAAGAGGGTTCAGACAAGGAATGGTCTCAGATAGGTTCCTTCTGAGTCTGGATCCTTTCAAGGTTTCTTTTTTCCTTACACAATGTGAAAAAGTTTTCCCATGTTTATCAGGGATAAACATTTAGGCACCAATATATACATTTCATATTTAACCTATTCGTCTCCGTGAAGCTGCTTTGAGACAAAACCCATTGTTAAAAGTGCTGCACAAATAAACCTGAATTGAAAATAATTGAATGTAGCCTCCATTTATTAGCCAGCAAACACTAGCTAGTTTAGCCTTAACCGAAGACGACTAAAAGGTGGGGAAAAGGCTCCTATCTTGCTCAGAGGATGTACAAATTCAAAAACAATTCGCTGAAATAAGATATAATTCTACAAAAGCGCCCAAAAATGTCATGCGCGACTACAGAACATTTAGCTACAGTTTATCTAGCAAGCTAACAAGCTAATAAACAGAGGCTAGTTACCATTCCGGCGCTTAAAGGTCCGCCGCCTGCCACCGCAGGGTCTGCCATCGGTGCGATTATTTCCTCTCTACTGATTAAAACGTAAAGAAAAATACCAGTAATCTTGTGAAATAGCTAAATCATTCTGTCTGTGTCTCCTTCTCTTCACTGAGCTGTGTAGCGATAGCAACTTTCGTTTTGTGCCAATGTGCTCTGTGTTAATAAGAGTCCTGGGCATAATATAAGTCTTTAAAAGCCAATCGTATACTTTAGATTCTGGGAAAGTTTATGATACCGGTATGATGCTGTGAGTTTGGGGATTGAAGAATTTGTATTAACAAATAATAAACAATTAAAAAATAATTAACAGCGATCAGAACAGATACATTTATCTTGTTTATACAACTAAGGAGGTGAGGATTATGGTCCTTACTCAAGGGCCTTACTCAAGGGCCTAGCAAGTAGCAGTTTGGCAGTTCTGTGATCTCACAGTTCTGTGATCTCACAGTATGTAATCATACACAATAAACACTGGTCTACCAGTGCCCCATTGCTTCCACTGTCTCTAAACTGCCAATGCCCCTAAGTGACCACTGTCCCAAAGCTACCACTGTCTCTAAACTGCCACTGCCTTTAAACTGCCACTGCCCCTGCGCTACCACTGCCCCCGAGCTACTAATTCCCCCTGAGCTGCCAGTGCCACACAGTTACCAGTAAACTTGTCTCCACAACCCAGCTTTGATCCCACTTCAGGTTGCACAATCCAGTGCGCACTCAGTACCGATTCCAAGCTTGGATAAAAAATTTGATTGTCGCTTCAGGTAGAGTAACAGATGAAGGAAAACAGTCAGAGAAAAACAACAACATATTCATTCATTTATTTGTCAACTGTAGCTGCTTCATTTTGGTCAGGGTCAGAGTGGATTTGGACTACATGTGATAAGAAGCACACAGAAATAATCTATGTGGACACCTGACCTTCACAGCCAAATGCAGATCTTCTGAATTAGAATTTCTGAAGAATTTCTGAAGCACAAGGTTCCTGCCTTGGTTTGACCTTTAAACAGACTTTTGTCTGGTGACCTTGAAATCACAAGTAAAATGATAATAATAAAAAGAACAACAATGGAAAATGAGACAATATGTTGTCCTCAAGATTGTGTGAGTGTGTTTGGGTTTATTACAAATGCTTCATTAACTGCCTTGCTGCAATGATATGCATGATTGCATTAATATGAATACGTGCACAACGCCAAATCCTGTTAGGGCAAGAGAATGAATCTAGTAAATGTTTATGATAAAATACAATAAGTAAACCACTCCTGTTCTGTGTGGCCTATTGTACCTGATTACCCTGATTGTACCTGATTACCTGTCTATGGCTAAAAATAAAATCAGGGATATCAGTGACAAGGTGTCAGTTAAGCAAGTATTTTTGACCTCTTAGTCGTCGGGGTTGCGCCAGCGCAACCGATATCATTGTTCTCAGGTGCATGCACTATACATGCACTATACTATACATGCACTATAAATGCATGCACTATAAATTTTAAGGTACAGCATGACACAGACCCTGGTTTTGCACAAACTAGACTTTATTCATCTTCAATAAGAGAAATCTCACTCAGTAAAGACTTGTTACATCCTTTATAAATAATGTTCACCCAGTATAAAATCATTACATCATCTTAACAAACTTACAAGTAACATTTAACATCAGGGCCCCCCTATAATTACCAGCATTAGCTGTTCTACAGCATTCCATTCCAACAGGCACTTTGCATTTCCCTTCTGTCAGACATATACAACCCTCAGTGCAAAGGCAGCACACACAGTGTTTTAATGAGTGTGTATTTTTAAGAGGCATGGGCTCTGAAACTCATGCGCCGCTGCCTGAGCATGGGCAGTTCCTTAGCCTTGGCTTCCATCTCAGCGTCCAGTTCATCATCTTCTAGGATCATTGTTTGTGGCTCTTGAGCCTGAACCATCAATGTTACGGTCTCCTCGATCAGTTCATATAGAGGGCCTTCTTCCTGCTCGGGGAAGAGTGAACACACAGCCTCCACCAAGCCGCTTATGATGCCCAGGACTGCAAAGGTCCCTCCCACCAGATATACCTTCATGGTACCCTTTGTTGGCCGAACACTTAGCATTTCCCTTGCAAATGGAATTATCTCCTGCATCATCTCCATTGTGTTGAAAAACAGTTGTGTCTGTGAGGAGAGAAAAGTTTGTTTAGGCTCACTACATATAACACTACATTATTACTGTAACTGTTATAATATAACTGTTATACTGCATTAAACAGTTTTATGCATTAAAAAGACATAGATCAGAGAAGTTCAGAATGTTAGTTAAAAAATGATAAGACTAAAGGCAAATAGAATTAGCAAATAAATGTTTGCAAGAAGTACTTACAAGTGCAAAATGAGCAGAAACTTCAGTTCTTTCAGCTGATTTCTCTTGGCTTGATTATGTCCAAGTATCAACAGACAACTGACTGCAGGAGCATTCCCTATTTAAGCTCAGTGGCAACTGTAGCCACACCCATTGAACATGAATATTCATTCAGAAGCACTGCTAATGTGCTTGTGCAAGGTTTTGTGTGCTTCAGAGATGCTAGGGCAAGTGTCTAGTCACTAAAGTGACCTCTGTACACCATCTCCTAGTCATGTGAGAAAACAGTTGTTCTCTATTGTACGTGAGTAATATGGTGAGTATGATGTTCTCGTCATAAGATCTTAGTTATAGCATGTTCATTATGTTTCAAAGTGATTTTTTTTTTATTTGTTCAGTGGAACACACACACAGATGAACATAGATAAACATATTCACTTTTAATTACTACATTAGCTATGTAAAGCTGCTTTGAGACAATGTTCCTTGTAAAAAGTGCTATCCAAATAAAAATGAATTAAATTAAATTAAATTAAATCGAAAGTAATAAAGTACAAATACTGTACTTAAGTAGATTCTTCTGGTATCAGTTTTTTACTTAACAATTTATTTTTTTAACAACTTTTTATATCTGTACTTTCTAATTCTTACATTTTCAAACCAGGCATGGTTTTTTATTTTTATTTTTATTTTTTTATTTTTTGGTGACATGATCAATATTGTTTCTTCTCAATATTGTTTCAGTCTTTTAATTTTTAACAGATTAAAAAAATAGTATCTCTACTTCTACTTGATTGAAGAATCTGTGTACTTTTGCCATCTCTGTTCATGGAGGACAGTCTTTAAAGTAACTGGAAAGTAACTGTAATCTACATATTCCCTTTTATATATGGACATTCCATATGGGAATACCACATACTGACAAGTTGTCTTGGGAAGTGTCTTGTCTGTATTAATGATGCATATGTTATCAGGTGATACTTAGATTGAAGTCTCTGTTGTATAACTCTCCTCATATACGCTATTAAGAACAACATTTCTGGACACCTGACTACAAGTTTCGTATGTGCTTTTTGAAAATCCTATTCCACTTTGAGTCCCTATTCGGTGTAATAATGATGTAAAGTTTTAAGGTTTTGGGCTTATTTAGCCACAATAGTGTGAGTAAAACCAGGTACAGATGTGGGGTGATAAGGCCTGTGGTACAGGCAGCATTTCAATGAATCCCACCGTTTATTAGGGTTGAGGTCAGAGCTTTGTGGCAGGCCACTAACTTCACCACATTTAAAGACATCCTTCACAATTGTGAGCCTCAACCTTTGTGGAAACTCTTTGTGGAAATAACAAAATATTGCTGGAAATGTTAGGTGTCACATACTTTTGTCCATATAGTGTATCTACAATTTCTGAGCAGGAACTAGAAAGTTTTTACATGAGCCAAAATATATAAACATATTCACAATTGAAATATAGATTACTTTTTACCTCACTGAACAGAAAGACTGCACAAATAAGAAACAATGATTTGATAGCAAGTTTTCATCAAACTTCTAAACCATAGATTAATATACCATCAGATTTCTAAACCAAAATGCATGATAATGTAAAAAATGGTATAGTTTATCTATTGTTATTGTTTATTTATGTATCACCATTAACCAAAACCTAGTGAATGTAGTAATATAACAATATAAGAATTAAATTACAAATTGTAAATGTTTACAGAGTAACAGCCTTAAACACAATGACTTGAGATGTCTTGATGCATTAAATGTATTTTGCACATTTTTATATAAATGTTCTTAATGGTATGTTTAACCTCTTAGTGTTATCGTTCATCCGTAGACATTAAATATGTGCATGTAAAATGTAAGCGATACAAAGCCTTTCATTTGAAGAGCAGTACAAATTAGGACATGATGACAATCAGTTAACCTTACTCTAGTGGGTCCTCTGCCAACTGTTGCAGTGTCAATACTGTTAAAATAAGAAACCAGTAAACTAGTTTGTACTGAGATCAATAAGATTGCATCATGTTAAGGTAATGATTAGTGGCCTATCTACTGCACTGTGGCTGCTTTTATTTAGTGCTTGATAAAAACATTCTTTACTGGAATCTAAAAAAAGGTAATTTGCAAATCTTATGCACCAGATATAAGATATTAAATCAGACTTTACACAGATATTAGAATTGCATAACTGTATTCTAAGACTAGACACCATTTTCATACAATATTCCATGTTCACATTGATCATATGTAAAAAAAAAAAATAATAATAATAATAATATTAATAAATAAGCAATTTTATTTGGGAGGAAAAAAGCAAACAAGACAATCATATAATAACATTTTTGCACTGGATTATCTATAATATTTAACTACTTATATGTTATTTTAATGTTGACTATACTGTTGACCTTTTCCAGTCATTTGATAAAATCAAGTTTCCAAAAAAAAAATAACAACCACTAGTGCTGATCGAGTGAGCGTTTGTGTGTGAGGTGAAAGAGAATATTGAGCAACGTTATTTGTTTGACTCACTCTAGACAGAGCTTCTGCTGCACGGAGAGAAGCCCATCAGAGACTTCTGACCCACAGCTCTGATCTATGCCACAGCCTGTCCCCTAGATGCACAGACAGTGTTGAGAAACAGCCCAAGCACGACCACATCATCACACGCTGCACGTAATACAAAGAAAAAACAAAAGAGCAGCTTCAGCAAAAAAAAAAGAAAAAAACCAAACACTGGAGATGATGACAAATTTTTTTAGTCTGTTCTCACATCTATCCTACAGACAGAATATAATTATACGTATTGGATGTTGTAGCATTACATTTTTCCCTCAGATAAACTAGTCGACTCAAACCTGGTCTAGCACGACAAGGCCCACGTGCACAAAGCAAGCTCCTTGAACATATGTTTCACATTGGATGAGGTGCAAGATCGTGAAAAGCCTGCTATAGAGCTCTGACCTCATCCCTATTGAACACCTTTGGGATGAATTGAAACACTGACTGCACCATAAGCCTCCTCACCCTACATCAGTACCTGACTCAACTGATTCAGAATGCAGCAGCAAGAGTCCTCACTAGATCTAGGAAATATGACCACATCACCCCTGTTTTAATCAATCTACACTGCTCCCAATCAAATCTCGCATTGATTATAAAATATTACTACTGACGTATAAAGCACTTAACGGTCTCGCACCGCAGTATCTGAGTGAACTTCTGTACCAGTATGATCCTCCACGCCTACTTAGATCAAAAGGCACAGGCTATCTTTTGGTTCCTCAAATAATGAAGACTACAGCAGGGGGCAGATCTTTCTCTTATAAAGCCCCACAGTTATGGAACAGCCTTCCAACCAGTGTTCGGGACTCGGACACATTCTCAGTGTTCAAGTCGAGGTTGAAAACTTATTTATTTAGTCAAGCCTTTTATCAGTAGGTTTTTCTTAGGTAAAGGCTCAGATCTGGAGGGAGCATGGATATAGAGTGTTTGGTGAACTGGGATATTTGGATGCTGTCGTCCCCTCACATTCACACGTTCACTCGGGTTTGTTGACAGTGGTGTGGTGGGTCGTCTCTTATCCCAGAGATCCCTCATGTCTGTGTTACCTTCTGGTTCTCCCTTTTAGTTATGCTGCCATAGCGAGTCTTGCCGGAGTCCAAACTGCACAGTGACATTAACTTTCATACACCAATAAGGACACTTAATAATCCATATCTTTCTCTTCCCGTCACCCTCTTCTCTCTCTCTCTCTCTCTCTCTCTCTCTCTCTCTCTCTCTCTCTCTCTCGCTCTCTCGGTCGAGTTAAACATGTTTCTGAGGCTCCAGTGACCACTGTTCCTGCCCCTCTCCCCTCCGTGGATCTTCACACTTCTGTGCAGCTTGGGACGGTCTCTCATCAACACCTTGGGTGGTTCCATGTAATTCCGGTGTAGAACGGGTGCTTTGAGGATGGATTGGACTGTAGTTGGTGTCGGCGGTCTGCTGCACTGACTCGGGAGTGCAGTTTGCTTCTGATCATCATCACTGTACCTCGCAGCATTGTATATCTGCTTCAAATGGACATTTGGTGCAACCCAGATGAGGATGGGTTCCCTCTTGAGTCTGGTTCCTCTCAAGGTTTCTTCCTTATGCCATCTCGGGGAGTTTTTCCTTGCCACAGTTGCTCATCAGGGACAAACATACTTACAAAGAACATATTTACGTTTAATCACCACATTACCTGTGTAAAGCTGCTTTGAGACAATGTTCATTGTTAAAAGCGCTATACAAATAAAAATGAATTGAATTGAATTGAATTGAATTCACTCCTTGTGACTGAATGTCGACTGAAATTCTACTAATGATGATGATGATGATGATGATGATATTAATAGTCTCTACTTTAATCTTCTATACAAGCATGTTTCTTAAAGAGATCTTTCTCCCTCATGGACTAGAATTAATATACCTACTTCTTGGTAAATAATATTAAGGTCAGAGAAGTTCATGTGTCTGAAACTGTCTTGGAAAAAAGTATTTTCTTTTACTCTATCTTACAGGGACTGCTGTGACTTATCCTTAAATGCACTGTATCCTAATAAAATGTCACCGTGGCAACAACTAACTGCACAGTTTTACTAATTTACTTTATTATGTTAGCTGCAATATAGTATGCAGTTTTTTTCTACAATGCTTCTCAAGTCTCAGCTTACAATGATTTTATTGCCTTTTGTGCTTATTTAATTCGCATGGACATCTTGTCTTATCTGTACCTAGAATTACAGTGAGGAAAATAAGTGTTTGAACACCCTGCTATTTTGCAAGTTCTCCCACTTAGAAATCATGGAGGGGTCTGAAATTGTCATCGTAGGTGCATGTCCACTGTGAGAGACATAATCTAAAAAAAAAAAAATCACAATGTATGATTTTTTAACTATTTATTTGTATGATACAGCTGCAAATAAGTATTTGATCACCTGAGAAAGTCAATGTTAATATTTGGTACAGTAGCCTTTGTTTGCAATTACAGAGGTCAAACGTTTTCTGTAGTTTTTCACCAGGTTTGCACACACTGCAGGAGGGATTTTGGCCCACTCCTCCACACAGAGCTTCTCGAGATTAGTCAGGTTTCTGGCCTGTCGCTGAGAAACACGGAGTTTGAGCTCCCTCCAAAGATTCTCTATTGGGTTTAGGTCTGGAGACTGGCTAGGCCACGCCAAAACCTTGATATGCTTCTTACAGAGCCACTCCTTGGTTATTCTGGCTGTGTGCTTCGGGTCATTGTCATGTTGGAAGACGCAGCCTCGACCCATCTTTAATGCTCTAACTGAGGGAAGGCGGTTGTTCCCCAAAATCTCACAATACATGGCCCCGGTCATCCTCTCCTTAATACAGTGCAGTCGCCCTGTCCCATGTGCAGAAAAACACCCCCAAAGCATGATGCTACCACCCCCATGCTTCACAGTAGGGATGGTGTTCTTGGGATGGTACTCATCATTCTTCTTCCTCCAAACACGTTTAGTGGAATTATGACCCAAAAGTTCTATTTTGGTCTCATCTGACCACATGACTTTCTCCCATGACTCCTCTGGATCATCCAAATGGTCATTGGCAAACTTAAGACGTGCCTGGACATGTGCTGGTTTAAGCAGGCGAACCTTCCATGCCATGCATGATTTCAAACCATGACGTCTTAGTGTATTACCAACAGTAACCTTGGAAAAGTGGTCTCAGCTCTTTTCAGGTCATTGACCAGCTCCTCCCGTGTTTTTCAGGGCTGATTTCTCATCTTTCTTAGGATCATTGAGACCCCACGAGGTGAGATCTTGCATGGAGCCCCAGTCCGAGGGAGATTGACAGTCATGTTTAGCTTCTTCCATTTTCTAATGATTGCTCCAACAGTGGACCTTTTTTCACCAAGCTGCTTGGCAATTTCCCCGTAGCCCTTTCCAGCCTTGTGGAGGTGTACAATTTTGTCTCTAGTGTCTTTGGTCTTGGCCATGTTAGTAGTTGGATTCTTACTGATTGCATGGGGTGGACAGGTGTCTTTATGCAGCTAACGACCTCAAACAGGTGCATCTAATTTAGGATAATAAATGTAGTGGAGGTGGACATTTTAAAGGCAGACGAACAGGTCTTTGAGGGTCAGAATTCTAGCTGATAGACAGGTGTTCAAATACTTATTTGCAGCTGTATCATACAAATAAATAGTTTAAAAATAATATATTGTGATTTCTGGATTTTTTTTTTTTAGATTATGTCTCTCACAGTGGACATGCAACCATGATAACAATTTCAGACCCCTCCATGATTTCTAAGTGGGAGAACTTGCAAAATAGCAGGGTGTTCAAATATTTATTTTCCTCACTGTATGAAACAAAACCCAGCACTTTTGGATTTTGGTTTCAATTTGAAACTCTGACACATAATTTATTCTGTCCCATTATAATTGATAGACTGTTGCTGTGCATGAAAATAGAGAGATTCTGCAATATTTGTTCAGATATCTGTTTAAAAAAAATTCAGCGGCAGTGTGTAAAACCTGCGTTATGCTCTTGCGCACACATGCCATTTTATGAAAATTAGGAACACAACATAAAGGTTCAGGTGTCATGTCTTTGAAAAATCTCAGAACTGTTGTGTGCACATTTGATGTATAATTTGAGCTTTATTTCCTGTAGTACCATTAATCTTAAGTTGGTTTTTAATTATGAGCATTATTGCACCAACATTTATCTAGTCATTCACTGTTCTTGCTTGCAGAACAATTCACCTCTTTTGGAACTTGTCTGAGAAATTAAACTTTTTCATTCTCATTAGTGCTTATCAGTTTCCTAATCACCATACAGTAAGCAGTGCATGCTGTTCATTGTTTTTAATCAAAGTGGGATTTAATATTTTTGCTACAAGTGACTAGTAGAACAATAGTTTGAACCATGTTGTAATTTAATACAAGAACAGATAAATAAACAGTTCACTATTTAATTTCCAAATCTGGTAATTCAGCTATTCCTGCTAATTGCATTTCTTTAGAGTTGGTATTCCAATCACACATACATGCTGTAAATATGCTACCTATTTATCTGCACTATATGCACGCTTGCTACTTTTTACACTTTCGTTGCTGTGTACCTGTACAATGCAATGACAAAGTTCTATCTATCTATCTATCTATCTATCTATCTATCTATCTATCTATCTATCTATCTATCTATCTATCTATCTATCTATCTATCTAGTTTTTGTCTGCACAAAAATCACAACATGGTACTCAAGCAGTCAGTGTCTAAATGTTGTGGAGGGTGAAAACAAACAATGTCTTTGCTTTACTGCCTCAGAATCAACCATCTCAAGGATATAACGTCATTACTACTCAGTCAGGTTGATGGTGTTAAAGAATTAACTTAGAATTAAATCTAGTCTCCAAGCCCCTTGACATAAATAGCTACGCAGATTGCATGTAAACATTTAAGCTCTCAGGGAAACACAGGAAGCGGAGTGAAAAAAGGATTTTTAAAAGGATTGTACAAATTAATCATGGGAATGACACAACTGAGGACTTTTGCAATAATCTCTAACTACATTAATGTTAAATTCTCTTTTTTTTCCAAATTATTTTTATCCTTTATCTTTCAGAAAAGAAATGGGTTAATATTTGGTTAATATTTCTATTTGTAAGGGGTTTTGTGTAATTTATGTTTCCCTTTCCAGAATTTAAGAATGCTTAACAATATAGAACAATCAGACAATCAATCATTTTAATCAAATTGACATATTTAACATTGCACAATAATAGAAGTCAACACAGACCTTAAATATTAGGACACATTTATTATTTATCATTTATTATTTATATTATAAAATAAATATGAACTTAAACATGATAATTGAGTAATACATTTCCAATACTTTTCTGGAGTATTACAATGGCAAACCATTATATAAAAAAAGGAAAGACATTCTTAAATGGTGGTGGGTATAGTTATTTCGTTTATCATAAAACAAAATACATAAATACATTCTGCTTGTACACAGTATTCAGATATTCATTATAAAAATAAAACTTTGGCGTTTTTACGGTAGATTAAGCAAGAAAAAAATATAACTAATAATATTTATAACAAAAAGTATATAACTGATAATTATATAACTGTATATTATATACTTGCCAACCACAGCCTCCCTATCTGGGCTCAGCAATGAGAAACCTAGTCAAATAAATTTTGTATTTCTTTGAAGCATAAGCCAGAGGGGAGCCGAAACCATTCAGAGTTAAATATTACAGCAAATCACAGGAAATAAATAATAAAAAAAGATCATATCTTCAATACTATCAATTTAAAATGAAGCACAAGTTCTGGAAAAAAATGGATCGAAAGATATAATATACAGAGCTAATGTCACATCAGTCCTGAGGAACAAGCTCTTCGTGCTCTAATACAACCAGGTGACTAGCCATGCTGTTCTGCAGATGGTACCGCATGTCATTTTCCATGTATTATATATACAGTCATGTCAGTGCATTTGTGGGTGGGTATGATCATATGGAGGCGCTCTTCTCAACTCAAGTATACAGAGTAAAGCCAACAAGCAACAGGTTTGCTGTCTTGTAATCACTCCATATCCCAAAGCTCAAAGCAGCAAGACATGTCAACTCGTAGTTGTCAGTGGCCAAGAGACAGGCCACAAATCTGCAAACACATGGAAACAAAAGTGTGAAAGGTTACAATGTCTTTGTGAGAAGTAAAATACAGTACACAAGTGGGAAGTTAAATAAATTGTTATATCATTATTAGGTATAGTTAGTATAATAATTGCAGTTCATTACTACTGGTTCAATAATATTATTATTAAAATAATATTCACTATATGGCCAAAAGTCTGTGCAGAAACCAGACCATCACACACATATGCATACTATATAGACAGTTGTCTATAAGTTTTTTCTCATTTGCTGTATGTAATAACCTTTGTTTTATGATAACCTCCACTCTTTTGGGGAGATATTCCACTAGATTTTGGAGTGTGCTTTTAGAGATTTGTTCTCATTCAGCCACAAGGGCTTTAGCAGAGTCAGGTACTAATGTAGGGTGAAAAGGCCTGGGTGCAGTCAGCGTTATAATTCAATAGGTTAGAGTTCTATATCAGGCCACTGAAGATCTCCCATTTCAACCAATGTAAATCATATCTTCATGGAGTTAAAGTAAATGTAAAATTTAAAAATATCCTATACAACTGTGTGCCTTCAACAATTTTGTAAAAAATAGACTATAAACCTCTTTTCCACACATGTAGTATTATTTGAATACATATATATAATATAATCCCAGAACAGGGAAGGATTCGCCTATGGGCCTAGGGCATTTCTAGGTTGCTTCCTCCTGCCATCTCAAGAACTTTTTAACCTGCCATTAGTAACTTATATCTACCTATATCTTATATCAGGATTTTCTATAAAGCTGCTTAAAACAAATTTAATGAATCCCAGCCTTAACCTTTGGAACTTCATAGTAATGTAAGATAAATATCTTTGGTGGGGAGTGGTAGCCCAGGACTCTGCTCTAAAGATTGAAAAGTTCAAATAGATGCTATTAAATCTATTTAAAAAAAAGTAATTCTATTTGGTTTACCTATTAAGGTCCATTTATAATGCTGCAATGGCCAGTCACATGACACAGCAGACACCAGTCTGAAGTTTCTCCCTGCTGCTATTGGTGCCTGTCTTGTCATACCTGTAGAGATAGAAGTAGATCATTTAATAGCCACAAGCCAAAGCATTTTTTAAATAAAATCCCATTGTTTATGATAAAATTGTATAGTGTGAATTTGCTTGGATATGAGTTAGCTAAAATGAATTTGGAAACTATTCAGACCCCCTTAATTTTCTCAATTTTGTTATTTTGTAGCCTGATACTACAAATTAATCAGTAATTGAGCAATTGTTTAAATAATGAAATTTTCTTTCTCATTAATCTCATTAATTGTCTGTATATTTATTTTCACATGTACATAAATATCATATGTACATAAGCATTCAGACCCTTTACTCAGTATTTGGGTAAAGCACCTTTGGCAGCAATTAGAGCCTCAAGTCTTCTTGGGTTTGATTAGCTTTGCCAACCAGGATTGGGGACTTACTTGCCATTTGTTTTTGCAAATTTTCTCAAGCTGGCTCAGGTTGTATAGGGACTTTCAATAGGGTTAAAGTCAGAGTTCGGGCTGGGCCACTCTAGGACATTTACAGTTATCCCTAAGACACTCCTTTGTTTTCTTGGCTGAGTGCTTAGAGTTGAAGGTGAACCTTCAGGGTCTGAGGTTCTGAGTGCTGTGGAACAGGTTTTTTTTTTAGAATACTTTATTCAGCTTTCCCTAACACCTGACCATTCTCCCAGTCCCTGTTTCTGAAAAACACCCCCCACAGCATGATGCTGCCAACACCATGCTTCACTGTTGGAATAGTGCCTGGTTTCCTGCAGAAATAACATTTAGAATTTCTAAACCAATCTTGGTTTCATCAGACCAGAGAATCTTGTTCCTTACAGTCTAAGAGTCCTTCAGGTGCTTTTGCAAACTCATTTGACTAGAGCTACTAGCTACTAGTGACTACTCCATAAAGTCCAGAATGGAGGGCTGCAGTCATGATTGTCCTTCTTTTTTCAATCTCCCAACAGGATCTCTAGGGCTCAGGCAGAGTGACATTGGGTTCTTGGTCAACTCTCTTACTAAGGCCCTTCTACCCCAATTGCTCAATCTGGACAGACGGACAGCTCTTGAAAGAGTAGAATTCTGTTTTCATGTTGCCATTATGGGTTACTGAGATTAAAGAGAAAAGTTATCTTTTGAATGATTCTAGTATCAGGCTGAAACATAGCAAAATTGATCAAAGTGAAGAGGGTCTTAATTATTTCTAAATGCACTGTACATATGTATTCAGTTGTCAATTAAATTTAATTCATTTTATTTGTTTAGCACTTTTAACAATGGACATTGTGTCAAAGCAGATTTACACAAATAAAGTGGGAAGAAAGTTTGTCCCTAATGAGCGAGCTGGTGGCGACTGTGGCAAGAAACCCCCCCTGAGATGACATAAGGAAGAAACCTTGAGAGGAACCAGACACAAGAGGGAACCCATCCTCATCTAGGTGCCACTGAATGTCTATTATTACAGCTAAACGATGTTAAGTTGTGCAGTGATGGTGATCAAATGCAAACTGTAGTCCTGTGTTAGTGTAGCAGACTGTTGACATTAAGTACAGTCCAAATCCACCCTCAAAGCTAATGGCCTCAAATTGAAGTTGTCAACATGCTGTGGACGGCCTTCATCTCAGACTTTAACAAAGCTACATATAAATTGCATATTTCGAGGTAAACCAGCAAAATAAAGCACAGGAGTACACAGGAATGGTCATTCCGTGCCACCCAGATGAGGATGGGTTCCTGGGAGCCTGGTTCCTCTCAAGGTTTCTTCCTCATACCATTTCAGTAAGTTTTTCCTTGCCACTGTCGCCACTGGCTTGCATTTATAAGGAACTAACTTATAAGCAATATTCTTTTATAACTTTTATGATTTAAACATTCTTTTATATACACTTATTACAACTTTATTTGTGTAAAGCTGCTTTGAGACAATGTCCTTTGTAAAAAGTGCTATACAAATAAAATTAAATTGAAAATTTATTTGAATTGAGTAATGATCACACAAGAATATGATTAGATATTATAGTTATATAAAACATAAACATTTTTCATCATTTAAAATCGAAAATCTTAGTACCCATTTAGGTTTCCTGGTTCTGAGTGGTACACATGCTTGTTCTTCTCAGTAACTGTGAGCGTAACACTGTGGCTGCCTTTCGGCAGTAGGTACTGAGTCTTTGCTTCCATGGAAACAGATGGCAATGCGATATGACTGCAAGGTAGGTTGCCATTGGGTTCTAGGTTGTCATAAGCCGGGTTGTTGTTTGTTGCTTCAGGGTGAGAAATGACTTTAATATCAGGCAACTGAGTTTGTGTCTGTGTCTTGCTCTGTTTGACCAAGGCTTCGCCATGAGCAAGCTGTAACTTCTTCATATGGTTGATGGCCACTGTAGCATTAAAAGCTTGCTGAAAAACACAAAAAGATAACTTATCACACAGAGGGCACATTTATGAGTTTTTGAGCAAATGAAATAATCATTGCTGAAGCCATCTTGTGTAACCAGGCCAGAGATCAAATGAATTACCCCAGTGAGCAGTGAAGGCAAACTTTTAATAGGCAGAGCCTTAAGAGACTGGGTGCCTTTACCTTCCACTTGGACTTGGCAAAGTTCTTCTGGATCTGCACACTGACAGAATAGTAGATATCGCGGCTTTGGGCAGTCTTTCCAATGATCCTGAAGACAAATATAAAAACAAATCTGTTTCCTAATCTCTTGATTTATCATAGGCAGTGGCCACAATCTTAAGCAAAGCAATTATATCTGGCAAACCTGTAAAGGAGTAAAAGGACAGACATACAACATGTATTCTTTGACTGTTAGTTGATGTATTATAATGCTGTGTAAGCAACATAACCTAAAAGGTGATCGGTGACCTTAATTAGCATGCAGTCAAGATAGATAATGTTTTAATAATCAGAACATGTAAATATAAAGAAATTATAAAGTAATATCAGCTCTGAAGCTTTGACTAACATAACTGTTGTATAATTTGCTGTTGTAAAATCTTACCAGGGATGTCTAAGAGCTTGCTCTGTTGTGTAGCGCAAATTAGGATTCTTTTGCATCATGTTGCGGATGAAGTCCTTTGCTGAAAATAAGCATAAAAAATGTTTAATACAAATATAAATATATCATTGAGTCATGTTGAGAGGAAAAAAGATATTCACCAGATTCAGAGATGTCATCCCAGAAGGGAGAGTCGAACTCATATTGGGCTTTCATGATCTTAGAAAACAGGCGAGTCTCAGATTCCTCGTAAAAGGGGGGGTATCCACAGAGACTACAGAGACACATCATTGAACATAATCATTATCTGTTTGGTTATTTATTACATTTTAATATTCATTAAAAAATGATGTATAATTCTTATTTTATTTGTAATATATTTCCTTAGTAGCACAAGTGTACAGTCAATATGTCTGTGTATTATGTGTTAGAACTGTTAGAAGTTCCTCCACAAGGGGGAATTATTTCGCATTATACTCTATGCTCTGTATACGGCAACAACCTCACTGCCCTGTTAAGAAGAGCTTAACCTGGCTGGAGTTCAATGACAGGTGAAAACAGCTCATTACTCTGATTGTATAACGATCATGATCTAAACTCTTAACATGTCAGGGATCTTCATTTCTATCTAATATTTTGTCGTCCAGTGGAACTGTAATAGGTCCTACTACAATAGGTCACATGTGTGACAAACTGTATGTAAGCTGCTTTAGTTTAAACTGTAAATGTAACAGTAAAACTAATACCAACAATAGTCAAATAAATAGAAGGAGTATAAGATGAAATTCTTACAGTATGTAGGTAATGACTCCAATAGACCAGCAGTCAACTGCTTTACTGTAGGGCTTCTGAGCTAACACCTCTGGAGCTATAGGTTAGGAAAAAAAATACATATTCAGTAAAATTTTTACACAGAAATTCTCATTTTCTTTTTTCTTTTCATATGCCCTACTTACCAACATAGCCTGGGGTGCCACAAGCTGTGGACATGATGCCCTTGTCCTCCATTTTTGAAAGTCCAAAGTCACTGATCATTATCTTAGACTTCTCATCAGGACTGTAGTACAACAAATTCTCAGGCTTTGGAGAAAAAAATTTAATTGTACTAAGGTAAAAAAGCACACTATTTACACCCATGATGAATTTTGTTAGTAAAACTGTGTGTCTGCACGTACACATACCTTAAGATCACGGTGTACTATGCCATTCTTATGCAGGTAGTTCACTCCGTCGAGTACCTGTCTTATCACTAAACTGGCATCCTTCTCTGAGTACACTCCGCGGTCCAGGATCCGATCAAACAGCTCTCCACCTGAGACGCTACCGAAAATAAGAAGACAAAAGATATCTGATAAAACTACAGCATAGAAAATAATAGGTACATGGTCTCACTTGTTTTATTTAGTCTTTTTTATTTGATGGTTAGAGATATCTAGATACCTGTAATTTTTTTTTCCTATATTTTGTGATATACTGAAAATACTTGTGATGGACTTTTAGCAGCTAGAAATTCGTTTTAGTACTAAGCTTTATAAAGCAATAGAAGTTTGTGGCCAGTGCAATGGTCCAAACCCTTGGACTCATCAGTCAGAATAATAGGCAACTAACTAGTTGTTTAGTAATGGTTTTAAATGTTCCCTTTTGTTTATACTTTTTTTAATAAACAAAATCAGCAAAAAAAGCTACTGATTTGTGGCCAGCTTACAATCTTAATAAATCAGATAAGAAATATAACAAAATAACCCTAGTGCTACAGAAATACATTTAAAACCAAATAGTTTCGATTGAAGTGCAGACTGGAGTGGTTTCTGAAGGATACCTAGCATAAGTTGGCTAGTTGGCTAGTTATCATCCACTTGAACGATAATGCTACCCTCTTGTGAGGTGAAAGAACTAAACTCACATGAATGTAAATTAGTCAATTTACTGTGATGAATCTTTTGCACTTGCAATATTTTGTAAGATTTAAGTTTACATGTGTAGGTTAAAAACTCTACTTACAGCTCCATGACAAGGTAGTAATGAGTGCGACCCTCGTACAGGTCTTCCAAGGCCACCACATTTTCATGTTTAATCCTAAAACAAATGGGTCAATTAGTAAATTATTTATTTATTTATTTATTTATTCATTCATTCATTCATTCATTCATTCATTCATTTATTGTACCTCCTTAACACGGCAATCTCATTCTCCAAGTTGATGTCCCTTTTGTTCTTTTTCTTCACACACTTAATGGCAAAGAACTTTCCTGTTTTCCTCTCCTTTACCATGAACACCTCAGAGAATGCTCCCCTAAGAGACACAGAGAGTAAGAAATGCACACAGCAAAAGGAAGTCAGGTGACGTTGTTCAATTATTAAGATGTAAATTTACCTCCTGCTCCGAAAGAAATAAACAGACTGATTTTTAAAAAGAAAAAACTGATACTGATGTGTAAGTGACCTTTTAAAGCCCTTGCTCTTTGGCACTTCAATCCTGCCCAAAGCCTTTTTTTGCAGGATTTTGGTAGGAGGTAAGAAAATAGCCGAAGAGAATCTCTTTCGTAAGGTTTTCAGCTCTGGCTCTCATACTTCATCATTTGTGAAAATATCTACCTGCTATCAGTATCAAAAGTTTAATTTTATGGATGTTTTTTGTGCTCCATTAATCGAACTCAGGATCTTATGTTTGAAGGAAATCAAAAGCCAACACATTTTTTGATAATAAAATTAAATGTTATTGCTGTAACTTAATTTATTGTTCTCTGGCTTTCACATTGTCTGAAGCTGTAACCTGGAATATATGTCCTGGCTGGGGATTAAAGCCTCAAAATCCCCTATGCAATGGAAATAGTAACAGCTCAGGTATCCAGGTGTGGCTCTTCATACAGGTCACTGAGCTCTCAGAGAAAGGATCAAAACCTTCTTTTTTTAACTGTTTGTAAAATCCATATTTGAAGTACAAGGGTTTTTTTTATGCAGATGATGCAATTTTCTATACAGACCAGATTAATTTCATTCATTCATTCATACTATTCATTCATATATGGTCTACGTAAGCTCCTGTGACTGTCATCACACTTTCCTTCCCTTTAATATTCTGATAAAACACATTCTCAAGGGTAAAAATGATTTTACTCTGGGCTTTGTGACAGGACACCCACTTACAATGCCCTGTCTCCCACTGTCTCCCACCCACACAAAAACACACATTCATGAAGTACATGAAGCTTTACAGAATTGCTCATAATTGCCACCCCCGAGCTCCTATGAGGCCAGCACAAGCTCAGTTACTGAAAATCTGCCGCTACAATTTTATGTCTGAATATAAAAGCTGTAAAGCAGAGTTGGTAGCCATGAACTGCATCAGTCAGTAATTATAGTGGTAGTAATTAAGTAATTAAATCAGTAATTAAGTGTTTTCACCATTATTATGTATGATCTAATGGCTTTTTATGTGGAAAAGACTAGACCAGTAATTATGCACATGGCTCATGTCTTATAAGCAAGATCCTACATGTCTCAATGATACTACATCCCAATCACAACCGTTCAATTGTTGCAATTTCATGCACCATTCATTTTTTGGGCAATGACATATTCTGTCCTTTTAAAGTTCTATTGAGGGATATTGGGATTTGGTTCAGGTTGTTTTTCACACAGGATATAAGCAGGTCATCTCCCCCAAGGCAAAGCTTTTCTCACTGGTCCTGCTGTTTTCGTTTTTAGAGTTTGCATCAAGGATTGCACTTTGATTGCAAGGCGAAGACTAAACAAACTTGCGGTCTGCCACTTAATATGTTCCTGAGGGAACTCAGATTTTAACTATGTTCCGCAAGTACTGTAACAGTTAAACAAGGATTGAATTTGATACACATTTATCCGATTGCATCGGATAAATAAAACAAATTTAAATGCATAGTAAACACTTTTAACACACAGCCTGGTTTCTCAGTCTAACAAAGGATTCATGTAAAAACGACAACCCATCATTAAGTGCAGAGAACTGTCTGTGAGACAAAAGCAAATAATTTAGAAGCTGAGATAAAAGGAAAAAAATAGCTATTGCACAAACATTGATTATACCATCTGGAATGTTCTAAAAAAAAAAAAGAAAAAAAAAAGAATGGTTTACTAGCGACGAAATATCAATGAATTAGCCACAAATAAAAACATTGTGAGCGCTGTCAAGAAAACACCCGAAACAACAGTCTACAACCTCCACAGGGCAGGCATGAAGGTATCACAATCAATTATTCAATACTTTAAGGCCAAAAATATAGAGTCTATTCCACAATATTTTAATCACATCTGCAATGAAATATGCCTCAAAAGTTTCGGAACTAAAATTAACCTCCACCAATGAAAAGTCCACAGTATGGAGAAAAAAGGATCTGCTTATGATCCATAAGGCATAAGCTCATTGGTTGATCACATTGGAGTTTGTTATCTTGGGCTTGCATTACACACTAATCTTTACTGATGATGCAACTTATGATGGCAAAATGAATTCAGAATTATTTCAGACATTCAGAAGCATTCTGCCTCTCAAATGACAAAGAAATGTACATCCAATCTAATGGGAGGAACTTAATAATATAGCAAACAATGATCCAAAATATTTTGCCAAGTCAACAAAAGACTTAATCATTTGAAAAAAAGTGAATGTCCAGACCTTAACAAATTAAGCATGCACTTTACATCTCAAAGAAATCAACAGGAAAACCCCCATCTGGCCCTTGTTAATAAAAGCTGAAATTATTATTATTCTCCTCCTTTCACATAAATCACATAAAAAAGTGTCTTATTGTATAGCAATACAATTCAGTCTAGCCACTGAATATGTGATGTTTGGAAAACCAGATCCTAATTGGACAAATAGTATCTTTACACTGTTTAATGTATACATGGATATATATTTTTATAATTACCAAATCATTTTTTCACTGTTTTTGAAGATCATAATATTCAGTATTTGTAGTTTAGGTATTTCATTTTCCTATTAAAGATTATAATCATAACCGACTGCATTTTTTTTTTCATTATGTATTACTATTTAGATTTTCCAATGTCATTAAAGCATGAGCTAAGCTTGTTATTGAAAGCCTAATCTTTAAATCTTCTGTGTATGCTAAAGTTCTTCCTCTCTGCCTAGGCCTCAATCACATCACATCACATCACAGATTCTCAAAATATGTCTATATTACAGACTAATGATGGACCAGTAACACTCACTAGGCAAAGTGTAGAAAGGTCCTATACTTTATAGACAAATAAATGTATTGTTTATTTGCAGTATAAACTGTGTATATAAATATAATCACTAATCTCCAAAGATTGTCCTGTATGGTGATGTATAATGATGTCATGCATATTGCTTTTACTTTTTAATACAATCAAAAAGTAATAATACCACCGATATTACTGTTATGGTATTAATTATGAAAATACTGTATAGTACTCACGATCCGAGCACTTCCATGAAGTCGAACACCTCTTGAATGTTATCAGTGCTCTTCTTCCAGTCATAGTCGGCTTCTTTGCGACCCATTTCAGCGTAATCTTCTCCAGGGATTTCTGCAACACAGGAAGTAGGACTCAGAGATCAATATTAACCTAGTAAGCTAAAGTAACTTATCCAGTTTGAGCAGATAAATGCAAATCACACAATGAGAGCTTTAGAATTCTATGTTTTTTGGAAGGGAACGTAACTCATAATATTCCAGGAACCATGAGGCATCTGGCACAGTGTGCAGTCAATTTAATTAAGGTTAAAAAACAATTACTTCTGTTTGATGCTGCTCATGCTCATCAGCTCGCTGTCATCTCTAAGAGTTTTCCATCAAATCGAAATGCAGATGCACAGATTTGAGCCAATGAAATGATCAACAAATCTGCATCGGAAAATGTTGCACAACATCGAAACATGCAGTGACATACAATGCAATTATCAATAAGTTTTTTGAAAACATGCTTGCTTATTTATATGATTATTCTACTCCCCAATTTACCCTCATATATCTATTTTTGTCATATGAAGGAAACACGTATAAGTAATAAGGCTGTACGTATAGAGTAGATATTGCAATAACAAGATAACTTGTTTTTTGTATATCAAAATGATCTCTTTCAACTCTGCACAACAGAAAGAATAGATAGTATGACGTCCAGGGAAAACTAAATCCTCAGGGATGTAAATGGGTTATCCAATCAACACCTGAAAGCACTGGAAAGGATTAGAAGTCAATCAGCAAGCTTGGTCTGTCTTTAAGACTTGGCCTCTTTTCTGTTATATAACAGAGTAAAGAATCATGATTCACTTAACCCTAAAGGAATTAACCCCCTCACAGTTTAACAAGTCAGACTTGGGACATACTTGGATATTGTGTAAGCATTATTTTATATTGCATTAGTGCATTTATTTAGTCAGTAAGTAAATGAATGAATGGACTAGAACAGAGTAAAAACAGAAAGAACATCCAATAAGGTGTCACTATTTGGGCAAATCTCTGTGAGTCAAACAAAGTTAGGACTAATCTAATTTCACACAACATACTTGTAACATGTGACCTCCTCCTTAAAGTAAATGTGTATAAGTTATGTATTGTCTATATTACCCTATGTTGAACAGCATGCTTATTGATATTTTCCACTGTAAAAACAATCTATCTTGTATCTTGTGTCACCTCCTCATTCCTTGCTTAAATGTACAGTTTAACTCTCTCTCCCTCTCCCTCTCCCTCCCCCCCTCTCTCTCCCTCTCTCTCCCTCTCTCCCTCTCTCTCTCTCTCTTTACACAAACACACACACACACACACACACACACACACACACACACACACACACACACACACTAAAATACTGCAGTTCCCAAATCAGTCCACTGAAGTTCACCATGCACACAGATTCCTACTCATTCAGACCCTAGAGCAATTTATGAGTAATTAATACACCTGCATGCATTTTTGTGGGGGTTGGAAACTGAAGAAGAAAAAGCTGAGAGAAAATCTACATTGGTTCATGTTATGTTCTTCCCAAACTCAGCAGGAACCCTGGAGCTGAGAGGCAACAATGCTACCAATTGCAGTTATACTTATAATTGGCCAGTTATACATTGATAATTGGAAATAAATAATCCCAATAATTCCACTTTAATAAAAAAATTTCGAACAGTAATATCTGTAAAATATTCACATAAATTTTACAGGGTCTTTTTAGTATTTGTCATGTCCCCTTTTTTGCACCTGTGTGGTCCTTGACAGTTTGTGTAAAAATCCATTTTAGGTGAAATGCAGAATATTTGTTCAAAGCAAATGTATTCGCAAATACAAAATGTACTTCTCATTTAAGTAGCTGTAGTAGATTTCTAATAATCTAGCTTCTAATTAAAGATTGAAGAGGATCATAAACTAAAACATATTTTCGATCTATTGAATATACATATATAATAATACTTTACGCACGATGATTGCATGCCCAAATAAGCCCCAATGAAAAGAATTTGTATGTTCTCAACCTTACCTTCTGGTATGTAAGAGCTCCAGGAGTTTAGAATGGGGAGACAGGGACAGCAGGGACAGCAGGGACTGAGGACAGCGCGAGAAAACCGGAGCAACTGATGCGCTGATCTTAGCGCCACGAACATGGGACCCAGAGGCGCGTGCACTCGGAGCGCATGACTGTGCAAGAGCAATGCAGTAAAGTACAGTACAGCAAGGTGGGCTGTTACCAAAAAAATGCTCACCCTTTACCTTTTTATGTTCCCTAGAGAAGGATCGATCACGGTGAAGCAATAATGCAAACGTATATAAAAGTGTGCCTAAAAAAAGGACGCTTTCCTTGAGCTTGCAGCAGCTCGCGCGAGTCCCTGCGTTATGAATGAAGCTGAAAGCAGCTTACGTGCAGCTTTAACTTACCTAGAACCTAGAGGGGTATGAGATGCTCCGCTCAGACTCTCCTGCCAAAGGCTTTAGACAGATTGGGAGGCAAGGACAGAAACGAGGATAGAGCCTGAGAAGGGAGGGGTGGTGGGAAAAAGTGCATCACTCTCTCAGGTGTGTACTCGCCCAACATAGATCTGTAAAGGGGATGTACTTTGCAAGACATTGTCATGCAATTCATAAGAGCAAACTTCAGAATGGTAAAAGACTGTCTGTTTACTTTCTTCTTAAATGCATTCATTCATTCCTTCATTCATTCCTTCATTCATTCATTTATTCATTCATCCAGGTCAGGCCACAGTGGCTCCAGACCCTATCCCAGAAACACTGAGCACAAGGCATGAATACACCCTGAATGCCATGTCAGTCCGTTTTAGTTCACTATTCTCACAAATTCATCCTCATTCAGATCAAGGTGCAATTTATAAGTAACAGTCCATTTGCATGCATGTTTTGCGGGGTTGGAATTCAAAGAACCCAAAGGCAACCTACGTGGACAAAAGTAGTATAGAGGTCTAAGCTTACCTGGTGCACTGTCAGCAAAACAAGGTGAACAGTGACAAGCAGGTGAGGTGGCAAAGGCTCAGACTGCATATTAAGTTCTTCAGTCAATCAGGATTACTGTATCATGCGATCTAATTGATACGACAGCATAACTTGCCTAATCTTGTGTTTCTCTGGAGACAAGCAGGCATACTGAGATTTATAAATAATGAGCTTTTACACTGCTTTTACTAAATATATATTAATATTTTTGTCCTTGCCAAGCAAAATATTTATTATTTTTTAGTAACTGATTTATTCTGGGAAGCATCGTAGTGAATCTGGAGTCTATCCTGGGAATGAACAACGTGAGGCGGAAATTTACCCAGCAACGCAAAATCATCAGAGCATGATCGCAGTGGGAGTTTTCAAGCAAATCTCTACATCCTGGAGAAGCACAGTCTCTGGTGAGGTTACTGTAGTGGTAAATGGAATAAACCCATGTGAAGATGGTAATTACAAATTTGTATGTTTGATGTTGCCAAGGAAGGGAGAATGGAAACTTAAAATAGAATTCTCTAGGTGGTTGATAGCAATGCGAATAGAGATGATTGTTGTTTTCTGTGGACATAAAAATACACTGACTAATTCAACTTTCCATAGATCAGTAAGCAAATTTTCCCCTGAAAAGCTAAGAGATTTATAAAGAAATTTGTTAAAATCTGCGAACTATTTTTGTTTATTGCAATCATTGCAAGCTAATAGAAACAAGGTTCTTCCTGAATGACATTTCTCTATCATCTGCCAATACTCATCCTACAACAACTACAAAATATGAGTGTGAAAGCTAACTTGTACTGCATTTGCTGCTGATGCTGCATCACACTGCAGTGTAACACAGCACCTTTTCCCTCTTCTGCTAAAGGATCTTTTGATATTTTTATTGCAATGCCTTTTTTAAAATCTTTTAACGGACATCATAACTCCAAATTCTGCTACCTTTTTTTGCAGACCACTAGGGCTGTTTGGTTCTGATGTTGTGTAGTTTTTTCCCCCTTGTTTCCTTATTCAGTGGCAACAGGAAAGCTAGAAGTTTGTTATGGTGACCATGACTATGACTATGCCGTCTTGTGAAGGAGGTGAAAAAGTGGATAAAAAATCCAAGGTGCACTGACACACAACATGGGTGATGGTAATTCTGGTGTGGTAATACGTTACTGTTGTTTCAAGTTTGAATAAGAACAGACATGTGCCATAACTTTCCATGAATTGTTGAACTCTATTGACCTTCTGCACAAAGCAGACAAACTGTTACACTGTGCTGACTGTACATTATTCCTTCCTTTCTTGCTGTATGGACACAGCAGGGAGTGAAGTGAACCGCAGCTGTGAAGCCCTCCAGGAACAAAATGGTAAGCAATTCTTTGGCGTGTTGTCACGGCAGAAACAAAAATAAAGTATATGACTCAGCTCCTCAGACTCCTTGAATGGGAAGTGTGAGTGTCTTTACATTGAAGAGGAGGTAGCAGTGGGCATGAGGCAAATGTAAATGCTGTTAGCAATTCATGAATTGCAGAATTGAGAGGTGGTTGGTACAGCTTTTAGAGACCACCTCAGATGTATTTTAGTGGCTGCTTCTTATTCTCTTCATGCACTTGAATAATTAGCCTGCACTAGCTGGAGTGCTGATAGCTGCCATCAGAGTGCTCTGATCATTAGAGTGTAAAGCACGAGCTAGGCTCATACAAGCAAAGAATTCAAGCTCATTTTAAACTTGAAAGTATATTCCACTCGGCATAGCTGAGCAAATGCTTAATTCTACAGTGGCTTATCAAATAAGCCCACAACTGCAGATCCCACTGGCAACAATGCCCAAGCAATGGGAGGCAGAAGTGAATTGCTGGGAACCTGGTGATACATGTGGTAACGCATGTGGCAGCACATTCAACCGGAATGGGATTTCACTGCACTTAGTGCATTGCAAATTATCATTTACTTCACGTCACTGACTTACTGTATGCACAACGTATAAATCCTGTTAAATCACACCTACTAGAAACAAAATCGCAAGAAGTGATACTGTCCTTCTGCTGAAGACACCTGTGTCAGTAAAGCTAAAGACAATAATCAGAATGTATATTTAACTGCATTTGACCAATCACTGCTCTACACTACTACACTACCAGGGCAGGAGGGGCACCATAATTCTGCAGCCATTTTATACTTAGGTTTAGAGCCATGGAAATAGCAACCACATTGGGGTATATGGGTAATTTGTTGAGACATACCAAACAACCCAATGCAAAATGATGTGCAAGTTGCTGTCTGCTGGGTAGCTGCCAGATACAAATGACCTGTTCTGTCTACGCTAGTACTGAAGCTGGTTAAAGGATTCCTTCAAAGACTTTTAAATGAAATTGCATGTTGCTTGACTGAATGCCATGCAAGCCTTTTAGACAGAAGACCTATTTGCCTAGTAAATGCAACTCCATTAGTAAAGCTGTATGTGTTGCAATCCTTCACCAGATCACCTTAATAGATCACCAGATCATTCAGAAACCTCCAGTGGGGCCACATATACAAGCAAGGACAGACATTGAACACCAATGTTCAAAAAAACTACAAAAATAATGAGGGCAGGCAAACAAGCCCTGTAACACAACAAATGAACACCTGTCTAAAGCATTACCTACATATCAACAAATCGGTAAGAATAGAAATTCTTATCCTTATTGAATTGTACTGTAAATGATCATGTGCATGTTTTATTAAAAATATTATAAACCCTGGACACATTTTCCTCACAAGTATCAATGCATTTAAGTCTTTTTATTTTTTTTGTAAATAATGAATAGTGAATAATGGCACTAGAATTATTTATAAGTGCTATGAGTAATTGTTTGATGGGTTCCAGTATACAGTAAGTACTTGGTATAATCTTTTATGACAGCTTTGATATATGACCTCCACCTGTTCAGAAAGAAACTGCTCTGGTGGTTACCTCCAGGCCATCTGGGGTTCTTACCACAATAAGACCTGCCAGAGAACAAGTATGATGCAATGGTTATGATTAAGTTATTGCTTGACAAGGTGCTATTGGAACATAGCAAGGAAACAAGTTTTGAAAAATATAAAAAATTAACTTTTTTCTCTTACTAAGAAGAATTTACAAGAATATCCATTAATTTATTAATTCATTAATTCATTCTTGAATTCATTCATTCTGTACCTTGAACTTTGGTTACCTCCACAGTCAAAAACAAGACAGGAATGAAGCGTATGCCACTGATCCAAAGGATTAGTGAGTCTTATACCACGTTAATAATGTCTTATATAACTAACACATGTAGAGAAAGGGTGGGTGGAAGAGGTAGTGCTGCATAATCCTTTGTGTTTACTCCACGTTAAAGAGATTTCAGATCACAAATATGCGGTCAATGAATCACTTCTACTATTACTATTACCGTAATTTCCGGACTATTAAGCGCACCCATATATATATATATATATATATATATATATATATATATATATATATATATATATATATATATATATATATATGGGTGCGCTTAATAGTCCGGAAATTGTCAATATATATATATTGACAAAGATTTTTATTTTGAACATAAATAAGCCGCACCTGTCTATAAACCGCAGATGTCTACACTAAAACTAATGAACTTTACACAGGCTTTAACGAAAGACAGTGTCTGTTACACGGTGTAACGGGTGAAATATGTTGTGGCTCCTTTAAGAGCAGAGCGGCATTTTGGGAATAGCCTGCCGCCGCATTTTTCCGGTATTATTGCATGTGTGCAAGAACGAGGAATATGTCCTTATTATTTTCTGATGCTCATTTCTAAGTTTCTTTGACTAAACCGTAACGCTGTTGCCAAGAAAAATAAAAAAGCACGAGTTTTGGAAACCTGTCTGTGTTTATATGATTTCTGTTGCAACTGGAGTTAGCGAGCTCTCCCATGACCCTGATACAGCGCGTTACAACGGCTTGTATCTAAACAGTAGCCTACCAAGAAAGTCATTGTTCACTGTCTTCCTCCTTCCTTTCACAACTATTTCTCTGGGGAGTTTTTCTTTTGGCATCGTCGTGCGTTTAAAAATTGCTGTTCCGATGCCGTGCAGCTCAGAACACATGTGAGGTGCGTTTTTTCGTTTACGTTCGGAAATTTCATTGGTCTAATGTTATGTCGCTAAGCTGCTTCATTGTTTAAGCCGTGGGGTTCAAAACGTGGGAAAAAAGTAGCGGCTTATAGTCCAAAAAATACGGTACTCTTAAGCTATGCATTGTTGAATTATACTGAATTGCAGGCCATTTTTTTTTTTTTTTATGTTTACACTTAAATTTGCAATATTTAGTAGTCACTTTTATTCAGAGTAACTTACTAAAGTGCCTTGTAGTCTCTTTCAAAAAATACATCTTCATGCTAACCCACTAGCAAGCAAGACTGAGAATATGATCAGACTAAAAACCTTGTTGAAGAGGTTAGTACAGTATAAAATAAAAAGATGTTTAGACTGACAGACAAGCATGGTGAAGCTTGGTCTTTAGTCTGTGTGTAAAGCAGCCAGTCAAGAAGCCAAGTGACTGCTTCCACCTAGGGCCAAGATTCACATCTTCCTTGTACCATGAGAGAGACGTGGGTCCAGTCTAGTACTGCCTGAGGCTTGGAGGAAGCACAGAGCAGAACATCTTTATGGTAGGTGGGTGTTGATTCATTTTTTGCATTGTAGGCATGCATCTGTGCTTTAACTTGGATGCTGGAAATAGTGAAAAATACAGTAGCAGTCAGGTGGTTTGGGGGTGGTTTTAATTTGAAGGTTGTTAAGCTGCATTCTGCACCAGTCACAGGGGTCTGATGTTGTGCAAGGGCAGACTGGCAGAAGCTAATTGCAGTAGTCCAGCTTCCAAAAACCAAAAGAGACTGAACAAGGACCTGAGAGGCAGTGTTGTGCTAGTTACTAAAAAATAGTAACTAGTTACAATTACTTCATTCAAACTCAATTACTTTGTTGATTACTTACACTAAAAAGTAATGCGTTACTGTAGTCATTTTTTAGTTACTTTGTTAAAGAACGTTCTTTTATGTTCCCATTAATGCCCTTTTTTGCGTTATGGTCTATACAAACACAAAACTGACTTACTTATAAGCCGCACCCACTGAATTTTACAAATATTTTTATTTTTAACATAAATAAGCCGCACCAAACTATAAGCCACAGGTGTCTACACTAATGTACTTTACACAGGATTTAACGAAAGACACGTTACACACGGTGTAACGGGTGAAATATGTTGCGGTATTTTGGGAATAGCCTGGCACGGCATTTTTCCGGTATTACTGTGTGTTCAAGGCGAGGATTATGTCCTTATTAAATTCTGATGCTCATTTCTAAGTTTCTTTGACTAACCCGTAACACTGTTGCCAAAAAAAATAAAAAAGCACGAGTTTTGGAAACCTGTCTGTGCTTATATGATTTCTGTTGCAACTGAAGTTAGCAAGCTCTCCCTTCACCCTGACTCAACGCGTTACAACGGCTTGTATCTAAACAGTAGCCTACCGAAAAAGTTATTGTTCACTGTCTTTACTGTCTGTTACATCTAAGGGAGTTTTTCTTTGCCACAGTCGCCATGGCTTGCTCATCAGGGATAAATGCACACCATTCACCTTGACTGTTGATTTCTGTAAAGCTGCTTTGAGACAATGTCTGTTGTGAAAAGCGCTATACAAATAAACTTGACTTGACTTCCTCCTTCCTTTCACAACTATTTCTCTCGGGAGTTTATCTTTTGGCATCGTTGTGCGTTAAAAAAAACAAACTTTTTTTCTCCTGATGCCGTGCAGCTCAGAACACAGGTGAGGTGCGTTTTTTCGTTTCCGTTCGGAAATTTCATTGGTCTAATGTTATGTCGCTCAGTTTTTTGGCTTGAAGTTTGTGAAACTGGAAAAAACCCAGGAAAAATTCATAAATAAGCCGCTTCATTGTTTAAGCCGTGGGGTTCAAAACGTGGGAAAAACCAGCACAAACTGAATATATCACAAGGATTTCTGAAATAAATAACAAAGCAAGCTGAATAATATATTCACAATCAAAAACTAAAGTGGCTTCTGCTGTTGTGTTGAGCTCTTAAAAATGTTCCTTTCACAGCTTAAGTATGAAAACTGGTATATGAACTGGTATATTTGTATGCTGTCGTCCCCTCACATTCACTCGTTCACTCAGGTTTGTTGACGGTGGTGTGGTGGGTCGTCTCTTATCCCAGAGATCCCTCATGTCTGTGTTACCTTCTGGTTCTCCCTTTTAGTTATGCTGCCATAGCGAGTCTTGCCGGAGTCCAAACTGCACAGTGACATTAACTTTCGTACACCAATAGTTACACTTAATAATCCATATCCTTCTCTTCCCGTCACCCTCTCTCTCTCTCTCTCTCTCTCTCTCTCTCTCTCTCTCTCTCTCTCTCGGTCGAGTTAAACATGCTCCTGAGGCTCCAGTGACCAGTGTTCCTGCCCCTCTCCCTCCTTGGATCTTCACACTTCTGTGCAGCTCGGGACGTTCTCTTAATTCCGGAGTAGAACGGGTGCTTTGAGGACGGATTGGACTGTAGTTGGTGTCGGCGGTCTGCTGCACTGACTCGGGAGTGCAGTTTGCTTCTGATCATCATCACTGTACCCCACAACATTGTATATCTGCTTCAAATGGACATTTGGTGCAACCCAGATGAGGATGGGTTCCCTCTTGAGTCTGGTTCCTCTCAAGGTTTCTTCCTTATGCCATCTCGGGGAGTTTTTCCTTGCCACAGTTGCTCATCAGGGACAAACATACTTACAAAGAACATATTTATGTTTAATCACCACATTATCTGTGTAAAGCTGCTTTGAGACAATGTTCATTGTTAAAAGCGCTATACAAATAAAAATGAATTGAATTGAATTGAATTGAAAACTATCAACAATCTACAACAGAACACCTGGTTAGCTTCTACCTTCTAGCATGGAGTTCCTGGAGGAGCTTTGACAGGTTGGAGTTGCTGTTTATCGCAGTAGATATGAGCTTCGAACCAAAAACACACAGCTTACATTTGACTAAAAAGTTTTTGTTCTCGCCTCGACTCGCCATTACTGCCGCACAGACCTGAATAAGCGGAGACACGCCCACAGTGCGTCTTCTTCGTGTTTACAGTGGTTTATCCTACAATGCGTCGCTGCTGTTAGACTGTAGTCTACACTTCAGCCGAAATTCATTCATTTAAAAAAGTAACGGGTAACGCACCATACGGTAACGGTGTTACTTTATTTTAAAAAGTAACGCGTTACAGTATAAGTTACTGTCAAAAGTAACTTTGTTACAGTAACACGTTACTGCCCAACACTGTTGAGAGGGTTCTATGGATTGAAAACAGTGGATCGTCCTGTGGTTTTAAAGTAGAAACCAGCATAACCGTGTCAGTTAGTGAGCGGATTTAGAGTAGTTAGTTGTCCAGGAACTGTGCAGGCACGTTCTAATTCCAGTTAGTGACATTTGTGAAAGCTGAGCACTCTCCAAAGTGTGATTGGTTTTCTATCAGACATGCAGAGATTCATCCAGAAACATGAAATGTCTGAGGAAGGCAGCAGAAGACTGACCACACTGCATTGAGAAGAGGACTACAGACACAAATTGAAGAAAAAAAAATGTAATAAACAATATAACGTAATTATAATATACATAATAATAATGATAACATTTATAACAATTATAAAATATACATAATGGGGGTTTAAGTATTTAAAAAGTATAGAGAACAAGTGCTTCCAATACACCTTCAGTATATGCATGAATTCAAAATGCAGTGTGATTCAAAAACCTGTAAAATTGCAGAAAGACGTGGGAAGTTGGAAATAAAGGCCTGTTGAATCCTCACACCAACCTCCTTTCCTGATTTTCCACCACATGCCAGTCTTACATTCTCAAATTTCAATGCTCTATTTTGTCTTAATACAGACTCATTGTGATTTAGTCTTGTTGAGGCATTAAATAAGAGCGTGACAAGACTGTGATTTACTGTGCTAATATTTTTTCATGGATTCTATGATTCAAAATACATTGCGCTAATACAGATGTTAAATATAATAGTTTTACATTGTGTGATTTTTTTAAGGTCCCTAATGAACTGCTTTTCTGTAACTTGTAAAAGAAAATTCAATAACAAGGATTAAGGGAAACAAAGAATATTACAAAAAAATATTAAAACAAAAATAGAAAGAAATATTGTTTTCTTTCTGTAGAAAGAAAAAATGTTAATCATGTGCAGTCAAGCTTGAAATGTATTGTTACTGCAAACACAAATGTTTAAAACATTAAAGAAGCATCAGGATTATTTTTCCTAAACATATGGTCCTGATTAATGATTTTTCTTCTAGTATTTATCTAAAGTGTTACTTACATTTGACTTTCATAAACACCATAAGACTATAAGACATAAACTTTAGTTGGGGGATGAATCAGTTCCCTAAGATCTTACATAAACAGCACATCAAATCTCCAGTGTTGTACGTCAATGCACAATACAGAGGCTTAGAAGGGTTAGTGATGTTCACAAGCGAATCAGCTCTTTTTAAGTGAAGATCAAAAGGACTCGATATCATGTTAATGCAGTCATTTTTACAATGTAGTTTTAATCAAAATGATTTTTCAACATCTGGGCTGTTAGCATGACTGAACAGGCTTTTTGAATCTCAGTGTATTAGTGTCCGGCATGACAGGTAGGGTCAATATTTCACGTAAAATTAATAAATAAGTGCAATGTAAGCAGACGTTATAGTGCTTTGCATGAGCATTTTTAACTTTATTTTTATAGTTTCTTGATAATTTGTGAATTAAAATAAAGAATTTAGGATGAAAGTGTACAAATATTTGTTTTAATAATACACCAAGATTGATTTAATAAAAATATTTGTTTAATTGAAACACCATTATTGATTTAATAAAAATATTTGCTTAATTGGGACACCAAGATCCATTCAATAAAAATATTTGTTTGGCTGCATAAGTTTTTCCACTCATGGGTCAATGCCTTGCACATCTGGATTCTGATATTTCTGCCTGATTTTCTTGGCCAACCTGCTCATGCTGTTAGATTGTATGGAGAACATTATTAAACAGAAATATCAGCCATAAATTCTTGCTAATTCTGCCCTTAAATGGACTTCAGGTTCAGGTTTTGTCAGCTTAAGTATAGTGGTCCTGTTGGACACTGAACCTCTAGCACATGTTTAATTCTTGTGTACCTAAATAATAAAATAGCTAGCTTCCTGGACAAAAAATTTGCATGTGTAAATTCTTTGACAATACTTGGTTACTAAAAGCAGTAAAGTTTTTTTTTTCCTGAGTGTACAATTCAGCTACAGTCTGTGAGTGCATTTGTGTCCTTTAATTTACTGTTCCATATTCTATGGGATTGAGATCTGGAAAATTCACACACAACAGTGTCTCCTGTACACTGAACAAGTGACAAACAGATATACTCCAACAGATGTTCATTTTGGTAGACAGCAGTGAAATTGTTGGGTTTTGCTCTGATATGAATCACAAAAAAAAACTATTTCTTTTAATGCTATCCCATAACAATGTACAGAGGGTTGCTGTTATTAATAGATCTGACAAATTGTATAACTGCTGAGCTTATAGATATTATATGTCACATAGTGTTTTTCATAGTATTGCATTATGGGCATTGTGTCTTCACCTGTGTAGTTTTTAAAACCTTACATACTGTGGCACAGAGGTCTAAACAAATGCACCTGCATTTGTGGCTAATATAATTTCATTCATGACCAAAAAACAGTGTACAGCGATTTTAGAAATGGATACTGTGTTGATTCCCCAGGCTCCATCTTGCTTGATTTCCTTGTAACACTTACATGGTGTGTCCTCTAGTGGTGGTGTTAAACAATGCAGACACCCAGAGTCACAGACTATACTATATACTCTAATTTCCTTTTGTGAAACAAAAGACTGAACTAAAAAAGTGCCTAAATTTCTACAAAATATGGTGATAATCATGAATCTTCAAAAATATAACTAATTTCTTCAGGACCTCATGTATAGGTAATGTTTTACTGTAGCTGTTTGTTTCTATTCCTATGTATTAGAAGGTTTTGACAGGTTTTTATTACTTATGTTACTGTTGCTTTTTGTTAACTGTCTAATACAAGAGGAATTTGTGAATGCAGAAAAAATTGGGTGTGTGAATTACATTCATAATGTGTTTTACAGGACATACAGTATGATATGCTCACACGGACCCTGAGCCCTTCAAATACAATACATGCTTAGGTGTTTGTCTGGCATTATTTAAATTTAGCATTTTGGGCATTTGTCATAAATATCATTAACCAAAGCGACTTACATTTATCTAATTTATACAACTGGGGGTTATACATTTGGGGGTTAAGGGTCTTGCCGAAGGGCCCAGCAGTACTTGATAGTACTTGATATTAAAATTCTGTAAAGCTGCTTTGAGACAATGTCTGTTGTAAAAAGCGCTATAGAAATAAACTTGACTTGACTTTGAACTCACAACCGTCTTATTAGAAGTCCATCGTCCTTACCCCTGAGCTACCACTTCCGCATCAGTTTTTCTTGTTGATGGTCAGCTGTTTATTGACACCTGGGCTCAGTAAATGCTAACTGAAGAACAAGTTTGTTCATATAAAGCCAGAGAAGAGCAAAGTAAGTATTTAACCAGCATCATTTCATATAACAGTAATAGACACAAGTACCAGTCATTTCTCAGCATATAATAGTGCCAGGTTGATTAGTGTATGCATTTCATGTAATAATTGCATATCCCCTTTAACTGTCTGAATGTAATTATACTTTAGTAGATAAGTCACTTTAATAATAACTGTGGTATAATTCAAATTAAGGCAAGCCAGGTGTTGGTGTTTTTAAAGCAAAAAAAATAAAATCATCATAAAGATTAGGATAGGTTGCACTCGATCAAACGGACTATATAATCAGTGCAGCAGGATATTTGACATAGAAAAGTAATTAAGAGCATCTATTGTGAAACCCAAATTCCAGATTGTGCCGCTTTGTGTTGTTCAGCAACCATTACAGCCAGTGATTCATAGTTTGAAGGTCTTTTAAACACACTCAGAAATGCTGCTGCTGTTATGCAGCATCACTACTGTGAGAATGGAGAGTGTAGGCTACAGTAGCAGAAGAAGGAGAATGGAGAGGAGAAGAAGAAAATGCCCATTCTGATCATTGTAAAAAAAGATGTCCTGAATAATTGTGTATTGGGCTATTTGCTAATTTTTATATTTTTTTATGTGCTGTGCCAAATCGGCACATTCCTATCACATTTCTATAACAAAACACTATGCTTTCTGCCATGGATACACACTGGCAAAGCAAAATGGTGCACTATAAAGTGAAAAAGCTGCCATTTAAGACATAACACGGGTCATAAAATAAAAGTGTTCCTTTGTAAAAACACAGTGTCATTGCCTCCTACAGAACACCTTTACTCCTGAAACCTTTAGCTTTATTTTTAGTAAGCTGGTCTGGAAGTACAGCAGCCTCGTTTTCTGCCTCCTGCCCAAATCCAACCAAAATGCCTTCAGCATTTTATAGCTCTAGCTCAGGTCATCTCAGCAATATCAGGTCACAAAATCCCACAATAACATGCCACACATGTAAATATGTTATTTATACACCGTTTTTATTACTGTATGAATTTCATGTGATTACAATCATGGCTAAAAGAATAAAAAAAAAAAAAAAAGGAAAAAAAAAAAACCCTGGAAGTCTATGACATGGACTGTTTTACACCTGTATGAGCAACGAGTTGTAAATTACTGAATGTAACATACAAAAGCAACACAACTAACAGTCCATTCAAATGAAAATATAGCAATTATTTCATGTTATTTTCAGAGTTTCAACATCAATTAATTTAAGACAGGTTTCCAAGAAAATAATAATAATAATAATAATAATAATAATAATAATAATAATAATATACAGAAGACAAAAGAAAAACAAGGACTAGAAGTGAAAGATAAAAAAAAAAAAAATAAAAAATGTCCTGAATGTGTGTCAAACACATTCATAAATATTAGATGGTTTATGATTTTAAACAGTTTTTTCTTTTTTACAGCTTTTTGTATTGACATTTTAGAATATGGCGTGTTGTCAATAAGCAGCAGCAAAAGGACTGAAATACTTTTTCTAACAAACGACACATTTAAATTAGTTTTATAATGACACTATGAACATTTAGCTTTTCAGAACAGCTATGTGCTTGCCAGAGATCTGGATAAATATGCGAAATATAATAGACTAATACACATTCAAACCCTTTGTGATACCTACACCATAATGATGCAATCTTCCATACTTTCACTGTGTGATACAGTGTGCGGTACATACTGTATGTATGTATTTATGTGTGTGTGTGTGTGTGTGTGTGTGTGTGTGTGTGTGTGTGTGTGTGTGTGTGTGTGAGGGGTGGTGGCAGTCGAGCTACATAATGGGGCTTCCACTGGTCTCTTTACAAGCTGTGAATGGGCAGTGAAGGCTTGGGTGCTCGTAATAAAAGTTAACAATAATCTCTGGTGTCTTCCTTGTGTAGCTTCTGCAATTGATTTGATAGTTTAAACCCCACTACACGCTCTGAATCTCCAACCATGGATCCTGAGTGTGTCCAAGTGCACACAGTAACAAGTCACAGGCTTGTATGCTTTAAAGTCTTTGGTTTGAGATGTAAAAGCCGAGGGGCAGAACGTGGTGACGAGTGTACCTGCAAGTATGTGTTTTCTCTCAGGCCCAGTGTACCTGAGCTCCTGCAGTAGACAGTCTCTTGTTCTCCATCACTGTGGAGCCAATGTGCTCCTCCTCCATCTCTTTAATCCTCTTCTCCTCTAGGAAGGCCACGAGAGAATTCCGCATGTCCACCACCTCCAGCATCTGCTGTAGGATCTGCTCCTCTTCTGCCTGTTGCTCTGCAGTTTTTTCAGAGTCTACAAAACACACACAAGACACACAAATTTTTTTTAAAACAATATTTATGATATTTTCTGCATAAAGGTACACAGACAATTCATACCACAAATCTCAATATAGGCTAATTTGCTATCCTGTTTAAATATCCTTATTACATTTTAAACCATTACATAAAATACATTCAGTTTCCAACATACGATGGAGATGCGTTTTAATGACCCCATCAAAACTTGAAAATATCATAAGTCGAGGCATGGCCTAGCCTACCCAGAAGTCTTTAAAAAATGGTGATCAGTTTGGGAAAGTACACTGTAATTTGGTAATAATAACAAATTACAGTACATAATTGAGCAAAACAGAGCATTTTATAATACTGTAATGTATAAACCTTACAGTATATATGTATGTGGCAGAGTGGGCGCACTGTTAAGATGAGACTAATCAGTGTGCTCTGTTTAACTGTCTGGTGACACCGATAAAAAGAAAAAGTCTAGCTCTGACACAGAGACAACTGAACCCTGTCGGCCGCTGGTGAGAGTAAGCCATGTCAAAATGCAGGAGATGCGCACGTCCTGGCAGCCTCCCAACGCATTGTACCGAATACATGCTGCTACGTTTGCCCGGCACACAAAACATCATTGTAAAATTGAAAAATCTTTAAGTTGAACCATTGTAACTCAAGGACTGTCTATATATAGAATATTATATAGAACACTATACAGTAGTGTTTAAATTTTTATTTTACTTCATCTATATTAAAATATCTATAGTATGAATAGACTGCTATCAGTAAAATATAATTCACATAATTGTAATAGTACTGCATCCAGCTAAATAGCTGATAGACATTGAAACTAAAGGTCTTCAGCAGCAGGTACTGTCGCATCCTCTGATCCTTTTCAAATCTACACAGAAAATCAGCTTTTGATGGAAAAATATATTTACTTCAATGAGTGACCACAGCAAAAAAAAATTTCCAAAATACCTTCTATCTCCATATAGCGGCGTAGCTCAAGCTCCAACATGCTCTGCTTGTCCTCGAGCTCCAGCTGTCGAGAGCTAGATAACAAATATTTAACAGATATCACATTAGTATTACATGTGGCTGGGGTAAGTAAATGTCATGGTATGCATTATATAATATATTATATATATATATATATATATATATATATATATATATATATATATATATATATATATATATATATATATATATATATATATATATACAGGAGTGCAGAATTATTAGGCAAATGAGTATTTTGACCACATCATCCTCGTTATGCATGTTGTCTTACTCCAAGCTGTATAGGCTGGAAAGCCTACTACCAATTAAGCATATTAGGTGATGTGCATCTCTGTAATGAGAAGGTGTGGTCTAATGACATCAACACCCTATATCAGGTGTGCATAATTATTAGGCAACTTCCTTTCCTTTGGCAAAATGGGTCAAAAGAAGGACTTGACAGGCTCAGAAAAGTCAAAAATAGTGAGATATATTGCAGAGGGATGCAGCAGTCTTAAAATAGCCAAGCTTCTGAAGCGTGATCATCGAACAATCAAGCGTTTCATTCAAAATAGTCGACAGGGTCGCAAGAAGCGTGTGGAAAAACCAAGGCGCAAAATAACTGCCCGTGAACTGAGAAAAGTCAAGCGTGCAGCTGCCAAGATGCCACTTGCCACCAGTTTGGCCATATTTCAGAGCTGCAACATCACTGAGTGCCCAAAAGCACAAGGTGTGCAATACTCAGAGACATGGCCAAGGTAAGAAAGGCAGAAAGTCGACCACCACTGAACAAGACACACAAGCTGAAACGTCAAGACTGGGCCAAGAAATATCTCAAGACTGATTTTCTAAGGTTTTATGGACTGATGAAATGAGAGTGAGTCTTGATGGGCCAGATGGATGGGCCCGTGGCTGGATTGGTAAAGGGCAGAGAGCTCCAGTCCGACTCAGACGCCAGCAAGGTGGAGGTGGAGTACTGGTTTGGGCTGGTATCATCAAAGATGAGCTTGTGGGGCCTTTTCGGGTTGAGGATGGAGTCAAGCTGAACTCCCAGTCCTACTGCCAGTTTCTGGAAGACACCTTCTTCAAGCAGTGGTACAGGAAGAAGTCTGCATCCTTCAAGAAAAACATGATTTTCATGCAGGACAATGCTCCATCACACACGCCCAAGTACTCCACAGCGTGGCTGGCAAGAAAGGGTATAAAAGAAGAAAATCTAATGATATGGCCTCCTTGTTCACCTGATCTGAACCCCATTGAGAACCTGTGGTCCATCATCAAATGTGCGATTTACAAGGAGGAAAACAGTACACCTCTCTGAACAGTGTCTGGGAGGCTGTGGTTGCTGCTGCACGCAATGTTGATGGTGAACAGATCAAAACACTGACAGAATCCATGGATGGCAGGCTTTTGAGTGTCCTTGCAAAGAAAGGTGGCTATATTGGTCACTGATTTGTTTTGTTTGGTTTTGAATGTCAGAAATGTATATTTGTGAATGTTGAGATGTTATATTGGTTTCACTGGTAAAATAAATAATTGAAATGGGTATGAATTTGTTTTTGTTGTTGCCTAATAATTATGCACAGTAATAGTCACCTGCACACACAGATATCCCCCTAAAATAGCTAAAACTAAAAACTACTTCCAAAAATATTCAGCTTTGATATTAATGAGTTTTTTGTGTTCATTGAGAACATGGTTGTTGTTCAAATTAAATCCTCAAATAAAATTAATCCTCAAAAATACAACTTGCCTAATAATTCTGCACTCCCTGTATATATATATATATATATATATATATATATATATATATATATATAAAAGGCAAAATCTACAGCATGCTTAAGGCAACTTAAATCATAAATCAGTCCCCTATATTCATCATAATAAGCATTAGGCATTTTAAATAAATGTTGCCAGGAGCAACGGCAGAGAAGAAATTACATCCTGAATGTCTTGTAATAATTATTGTAGAAATGACTGCTCCATATATAGAACAGCTGGTATAAGCAGGGGCAGGCTTGACTTACGCCACCATGAGATCGGATTCCTCTGAAACCAGAGCATTCTTCTGTTGGACCAGTTCAATCCACTGGTCAATCATTACTGTAGAGGCATCAGAACCTTGGGAAGAAGAACAGAGATTAACACGACCAGAACAGAACTTTTATCCAGTAGATAGACAGATATGAAGCACATCATGAACCTGATTGAATCACTGACTGACTGACAGAGCCCAGTTTACAATAGATAGAAAAAGTAGCAGAGGAAACTTTTGTTATATTATTATATTTCTTCTTTTTCACTTATATTTTTTTCATTTATATATTTGTATTAAATATATAAATTAAAATAAAATAAATCAAATTGATGCAATATACTTTATTATATTGATTAAATAAAATTCAATAAATGGAAAAAATGTATTAAACACCCTACCCAATTGTTACACCCCATTTGGATAATATAAGTGTGTTTTACATTTAATATTTAATTTTCTAAAGCTATGATCTACATAACTGTTCTACTTAATACAATCCTGGGGGGATTTTACCTATGTACCTCACAATAAAAGGATTGCATTCGGTAAGCATGTGCACTGAACTGAAAAAGTTGTGTATCCTGTGAAGAATGCGTTAAAAGTGAAAGAGACACACCAGCCTCTCGTCTGAGAGATCTCTCTAGCAGCACTCCCTTCTCCTCCAGGTCTTTAAATGTCACCTCAATCTCCTCCAGCCTTCTCTGGATAGACTAAAGATTACACAGATACCAGAAGGATGATTACATTGAATATTATAAGATAATAGTGGTACGGCATGGCATAACCGAGCAGATTTTAGATTCTGTTTTTGCTGCATACGATAAAAGGACCATTGCAATGTGGGGGCGAGAAGATGCAAGTAGGGCAACATTTTCACACATAATACGCCATACTGGTGCAGCACAAATCTAATCTTAGGTTACAGAAAATAAATATAATATTCTAATAAGAGGACTGTAAAAATACAGTGAATAAATAAATTTAAATATATAGAAAAAACATTTGAAAACATGTAAGTAGGTAATGGGTAATGAACCTGGATACTGGTTTAACTGCTAGGAAATGAGGGGAAATAAAAAAAAAAAAAGTACTGTAATAAAGAAACGTTGACATTTCTTTCTAATTCTTGTGAATTAGACTTGTGTAATATTTATTTATACCTCATTATTTTTCTATGTAAAAAATGTTTTCAGTTAAAAAGACCACTAATTTCCACTACTCAGGTTTAAGCAGAGAAAGCGAAGGTGTATCTTGGGTTGGTATTCGCTGTGTAGTTGGGAACTGCTTCCTAGCAGTAGCAGGTACATTTTCTACAGTACATAGTTCTTTAGCAGTGTCTACATGGCTAAATTTAAATAAATCAATTTCAATAACCAGTGATGAAAAGCAGCATACCGTATTTTTCAGACTATAAGCCGCTACTTTTTTCCCCACGTTTTGAACCCCGTGGCTTAAACAATGAAGTGGCTTATTTATGAATTTTTCCTGGGTTTTTCCCGTTTTCACAAACTTCAAGCCAACAAACTGAACCCCAAAACATTAGACCAATGAAATTTCCGAACGGAAACGAAGGAAAAAAAACAAAAAAAACAAAAAAAAAAACGCATGACGATGCCAAAAGAAAAACTCCTGAGAGAAATAGTTGTGAAAGGAAGGAGGAAGGCAGTGAACAATGACTTTCTTGGTCGGCTACTGTTTAGATACAAGCCGTCGTAACGTGTTGAGTCTGGGTGAAGGGAGAGCTCACTAACTCCAGTTGCAACAGAAATCATATAAGCACAGACAGGTTTCCAAAACTCGTGCTTTTTTATTTTTCTTGGCAACAGCGTTACGGGTTAGTCAAAGAAACTTAGAAATGAGCATCAGAAAATAATAAGGACATATTCCTTGGCCTTGCACACACGCAGTAATATCGGAAAAATGCGGCGCCAGGCTATTCCCAAAATACCACTATGCTCCTAAAGAAGGCGCAACATATTTCACCCGTTACACTGTGTAACATACACTGTCTTTTGTATAAAGTATAAAGTTTTGTATAAAGTTCATTAGTTTCAATGTAGACACCCGGAAATTACGGTAATTACTTTCTAATTATCAGAACCTTTAACATTACTTGCATTTTTTTGAGTCATAACTCGTGTAAATTGCACATGTCCCATAAATGTCATGTTGAATGTCATTTGATATATTGTCAGTGTAATATCAGGAAGTGATGATGAAATTGCACATTCATAGTAGCAGTACTCGTGTGTCATTGTGCTTGACAAGTGTGATCTACAGGCAAAATAAATCATAGGACGTTATGCAGTTATGAAAAATGTGGTGTGCGATTTTTATTTCATAAAAGCAATTTTATTATATTTTTAAGAAAAATGCCAGAAATTCCATTTTTTAGTACCGTCTGTTCAACTAAAACAGAAATCAAATCATCTTACTGGCTGTAGTCCAATAATTGGCTTAGAATTTCTCAAAATCATTTTTGGTGTGTTAGTGGAAATCATTTGAAAAGGAAATCAATTTACAGTTACTGCAAAAACAAAATGTTATGGGTAATTGAATATATGTTCGCAGTGTGATCTGTTTGAATAAAAAATGTGTATTTTTATTATTTTATATTTATCCATATTTTTAAAATGCTTGGTCTGATGATGTGTCATATGTCATGTGCTATTTCTAACCTGAGCTTTACGCAAGCGCTGAAGTTCGCTCATCTTGGCCCGTCGTTCCAGAGTCCTCATCTTCATTAGCTCCTGTTTCTCTTCCTTAGACAGGTTCACTGGCACAGCCTAAACAAATAAATACACACTGTAACATTATCAAATTCAGCCACAAAAGACGTAAGGATTACACATTTTTCTATTCAGAAGCTCTATTAACAGAGTCCACATTCGACTTTGGGAAATAAATTAAAGTTTAAAATATGCATATCCTGTATCATGAGCATGTATTCGTTCCTCAAGGGCAGATCTCCAGTCAGCACCTGCTGAGAGGGAAAAGCTTATGACTACTAATTAGCTTCCAGCATCTAACCTGGCTATCCAGGAAACGCTCCAGAGTAAAATCCTCTTCATTCTCTTCCTCATCTTCATCAGCATCCTCATCAGCATCGACCTCATCATCCAAATCTGCCTGACATAGTCCTGATTATGAAGTTAAAAAAACATCAGTCACAAAATTCAGACATGGGTTCTGATTTGAAACATACAAAACCACATAATCCTGTGTCACAGATCTACAGAATCTACACTCAGATACAACATTAACTAACCATTACCTAAGTAAAAGCATTTACAATTTTTAGGAAAATATATTACTTTCCTATTTAAACCTAGCTTTGTGATCAAATTTGGATTTACTTTCGGATATGTTCTGCCCATTTTAATTCCATATATACTTAAATCAGTATTTCAATCAACCTAAAAAAAAAATAAAAAAAATAAAGTGTGTGCTAGCATTCAAAATGTAGTCTAGTTTATTCTTTAAACATGAGAAAAGGTAATGATGTATGTTACTTAATAGCTGCACTGTCTATTTTATGTTAGCAAAAATGTACTTGTTTGTTTGCAGAAGTGAAAGTAAGGGTCTCATTAGGTGGTCTTTTTGCAACAGCATATTGAATACACAGGTCTTGGACACGGTTTTAGTCCTTCCCCTCTGTACTGTAAAGCAACTGAATGCCTATATCTATACCGATATAACAAAATGCTAAGACCAGATATTCCTGCAACAGTACAAACATGAACCATATTTATATTTTTTCTGAGACTGAACAAACACCTTGCAAGCTATATTGAAATGACATATTGCATTTTATATATATATATATATATATATATATATATATATATATATATATATATATATATATATATAAAAATGCAATAAGTGAAAATGGAAAAAAGACACACAAAAAAATGTAGGTGCTCAAACATGAATCTGCTCAAAAACCAGCAATAATTTCAGCTTTCCAGCCAATGTTTAAAAAGTTAATTAACTTCATTTCCTGCAGTCAGTGCCAATTCCTTATTTTAGTGCCTTTCACTGACTTTCTAAGAGATGATGGTGCTTGCCAAAGCACAAACACATATTTCTCATTAACTACATTTTTGATTAACATTGGATTAGCGTCGAGTACAGTTTTTCAATAAGGGCTTTTACATGCACTAATAAACTATTAAAATAAAAAGAAATCACTACGGAAAATAAGATACGTTTCCCAGATAAAAATGAAGACCTTCTATTGCCATTACTTCACTTATTATTAGAGCAAGGAAGGTAAGATTCACCGATTAAATTCGGTGTGTTGGCATAAAAGTTAACCAATTATGACCAACAATTTGTGACCAATATTTTAAATGTAGATTAAGTTATTTTTGCCAAACTGTTTTTGAAGCACATTCTCTCGCTGCTTACTTAAATATGATACATCACAACGATGGGAAGACAGGCGTGTCCTGAGAGTCACATCATTTATTGATTAACATGGCAGAAGTAGAGCTGCATCTTCCTGGCACTTGAGTAAATGTATGATTTGCTGTCTTCTGAACCAAAGAAATAAAACCGAACTACGTATCTAACATGTTGAATTGCATAGCATCATATTTTTTTTTCATTGCAACGTATTGCATTGAATCGCATTGTGTTCAGTCAAATCGAACTCGGATCGCACTGCATCGTAATGGGGTGAATCGTATCTCATCAGGAGCTGCTTCATATGTATCTTCAATGTATCATTTGTTGGCTATGCTTTCGAGATTCTAATCACATCAGCCTTATATAGATGCACATCCCTAGTTAGAGCCTTTATATAACAGACCAAATGATACACAGCTTAAAAATTTTATTCACCCGATTTATTCCAGTCACCACCCCAGATTTAACCCTTATTTAATCAATCATTTAATCAATCAATCGGTCAATAAATTCCAAAGTTAACCGTGTTAAATCTGATACAAGGATAAGCAGTAACATGTCTATACCTGAAGGATGTATTCGTAGCACACTGAAGCGGTGCTGCAGCCGTGGTGAAGACAGGTTCCAGGGTGAAAACTTGGATCTAACTCTTCCCTGTTGAAGCTGACTTTCTCTCTGTCCATCCTCCTTCTTTCTCAAACCCCGGCGAAGCTTTTTCTGTCGAAGGTTGCTCCACAATGATCCTCCACTTGAGTAACCCTCCTCCTCTGCTCCTCCTCCGTCCTGTGGCCTGGAGGATGAGGATGTAGATGAGGAGGACGCAGGGGTCTCAGAGTCGGAGTCCTGGTTAAAGGTAAAGTCTGTCAGCTGCGTTTTCTCCTCTGCTGTTAACTGGAGCTTCTTAAGTGAAACTTTGGGTTTGGATTCAGTGTCTATTTTCAGGCCATTTTCTGTCTGAGCAGAAAAAGTTTGAGAGTCGAAGTAATTTTCAGGAAGGGTTTTCGGCACAGATATGACGGTAGTGAGGTCTGGTAAAGGATCTTGATTCTCATCCATGTCAGTGGGTGATGAAATGTTATGGATGGTGCGGGGTTTAGGGACAGGCACTCGAGAACCACGTGGTGCTGGCACTGGGGTAGGAACAGGAATGGAACAATCATCACCTATTTGGATATCACTGTCCTTTGACTGTGTCTGGCATACCGGGTCCAATTCAGGAGTGGGGTCTTGGACACCAGTCAATCCCAGCTGGTCCTCAGGCTCTGTAAAACTGTTGGACTCTGTGGTTTCATCACATTCTGAATCTATCGATATTTTATAGGAGCTTTTTCTTTTTACAGAGCGACACATCTGAGGAGTCGCATTAAAAACACTTTCTTGCTGTCGCTCATTTTCACTTGCTTCATTTTCCACATTCTGTTCCTCACTCTGCTCAGTGTGACTGCTCTGGTTTCTTTTAAGATCCTGTAAAGATGGGGGGAAAAATGGCAATGCATTTAAACTGACATGCAGCCTTTTAGAATACTCTCAAATCCAGCCTCATCGCATCTCAGAGAAAATGCAAGCATGATGATTATATCTGGTAATGATCTGGGAAATCCGGGATGGGTACCAATATCGTAAGAAATTGCTGCATCAGATAAGAGTGGAAAAAATACTATGAATGGCTGTGTTTAAGTGTTTGAGCAGTTTGTGCAGGATCATTTTAGATGGCCAATCTGTTTCATCCAATAAACAAGACACCTTTTGTAATCTAAAAACATTACTGATTTAGTACTGAACTGTCTTGTGTTAAATCCTAAAATTTAATCCCACATGCGAAAGGTCTTCCCTTACAGCATGCTTCTCTCTCTCTCTCTCTCTCTCTTTCTCTCTCACACACACACACACACACACACACACACACACACACACACACACACGCACACACGCACACACCTTTATAATCTCTCTTCTCTATGCAGCCACTATGTTACACGATCAGCAAAACGCAACCAAGCGTGCAGAAACACAGCCCAGCACAATGCTTCGACCAGTGTCGCAATAATACGTCTGCATTCTGTATAATGTAACAGGAAAGTGATCCTTCATAATGAGCCATGATAGTGCAAATCTTCACCGAAATCCAGAATGCAAATTTGCATTATTAATCAGCATTGTGACACTAATAGAGTACATTGACAGTGATGGGAGCACTAACACCCTGTGTAATTAGCTGCGATTTGTTCCATACCTCTGCACCTGCAGATTGATCCGATTGCTCTACGTCTCGCTTCTCCTTATTCTCCTCCTTTGGTTCGGAGTGCTGCTCGCAGTAAAACCTCCCTGTGGATAGAGCAAAGAGTAAACAGCTGAAGCTGGCACAATATGCTGCCATGCAATCATACTTCTCTACAGAGGAAAGAAAAAAGAAAAAGCTGGAATTATGCATGCGTTTATGCAAATGTGTCTTTTTATTTAACTGCAGAAAAAAAAAAAAACACTAAATAAAGCCTATAATTAATGGCCTTATTTTCCATAAATAAATAAAAAAATCAACTAATTTAAATACTGCTTCACACTTCACATGCAGCATTTCCGACATGTGACATGACAACGCCTAGAAAAAATAATTTTACCTGTTTCGGCATGAAAGGTGTATCCTCCCTGGCGCAAGGTAGTACCACATTGCTGGCATGTGAAGCAACTGCGGTGAAAGAACTTGCCCTCAGCGCTGCCTCTCTCCAGCACATAGAGCTGCTGATTGCAAAAGTAACACAGTTCGCTGCTTCCGCTGTCTGCCACCGGCACTGTGGGCACGAGCTGTGGCATGAGACAGAACAAGTATGATGATGTCTTCTCACCTACTGCAAGGTAAACCAACTGCATTGCTTTTTACGCCAATTAAGGAAAAATGGTCTGCCACAGGAGCTGTTGATACAGTTCAACACTGCAGTCATTCAATCTGTCCTGTGCACATCCATCACCATCTGGTCTTTAGCACCAACAAAACAGGACAGAAACAGACTGCAGCAAACAGTTAAAACAGCAGAAAAAAAAAATGCTCCCCTGCCCACTCAAGTCAAGTCAAGTCAAGAGGACTCTCCAGGACTCTGTACCATGCAAGAACCAGGAAACAGGCAGAAGAAAATCACTACTGAACCTTCGCACCCTAGATACAACCTCTTTCAACTCCTCCCTTCTGGCAGGCGCTACAGAACTTTGTTCACCAAAACTGCCAGACACAAGAACAGTTTCTTTCCTCAATCACCATTAGTAAAAACTGACCTTAACTGTATGCCCTGCTTCATATCTATAAGTACTCATTATCAGAACAGTCAGTCATCACATCATCCCCATATGTTACACACACTATTGCTGCTGTATATTTTACACAAGTTTTAAAGTAAACTCTTTATATTACATGAAGCACAATACTGCTATTTGCACTACCATGCACTCACACACTTTAAGTACATTACTGATCTGTTCTAAACTCTGTATATTGTGTTCTATTTAATACTTGTATTTCCTATATTGTCTCGTATGGTCGTTTTTGTCTTATATAGTCTAAGCTTCATGTATAGTGTTTTTTATGTCTGTAATTTTGAGTCACCAAATAAACGGCCAATAAACCTGATTCTGATTGCCCGACATCTCATAGTGAACATTTATGAAAGATCTTTAGCCTATAAACACATCATCCATATTTATAAGCCCTTTTTTTTGGCAGTTTAAAAAAAAATCGTAAAAGAAAAAATGCTGCACAGCAACATTGTGATGACTGGAATTGTCTTACACATGGGTAACAAATGTTCCACTACACAAGCACATACGCAGACACGCAAACACCCTTTCCCCATTAAAATGGCAGTACTCACGTCTTTCTTTTTCTCTTCCTCCCTCATATCTCTTTCCTTTTCCTCTCTCTCAGCAGCCAGACGCTCCTGGGGGAAAAGTCACATGACCTCATTTGTGGCTTATGTTATGTAATTCAAGCAGACATAAACAATGAGTTTAATGGCATTCGTAACTGCTGTTTGGAAGGAAAAATAACAAGCAGGCAGTGTACTACGTGAAAATGGCCTGCTGTTTGGTGCCCACCTTGCGTCTTTGAAGGGAGTTGTGCTTCAGCTTATTTAAGAAAAAGACAGCGGAGCGGGTTCTAGCTAAGGAAAGAGACTTTCCCAAGCTGGCCTGCTCTGTAAAGCACAAAAATGACAAAGTCAGCTACGTTAAATCCCTTTAATATATAAAACCAGAATCGAGAACCATACTGGTAAGCAACTTATTATTTTTCTGTATCTAATCACATATTAAAATTGCATATTTATATTAAAAAAGCTCTACTGTTTGTTTTTTTTTACCATTCCACACTATGCTATAGTGTATTACCACAGACAACATTTTTTACACCTTTTCTGTAATAAAAACAGAACAGGTTCAAATATGCAACTGTCTGAATCTGTAAATAAATGTTTTTTATAATCTGTCTTTATAGTACACAATCAAACTAAAAAGTAAATGAGGCAATAGCTTTTAGATTATTTTATAGCAATGATTTGATATTTTCAATAATTACTAAAACTTTCACTTATTTGTGGTTGGGTGCTTCCTTTTTACACCCACTCTGAAACCAAACTGTAGCCAGGGCCTCTCCAAGATAAGCATTAAAACATAAGTGTTACATGCTACAAAATATGAATTGCTTTTTGTTCCTTTGATTTATTTTCATCACTGCATTTAAATCAATAAAATGACCCATATCATAAGACGATTACACCTGTATGACCAAAGTTGCTGTTTTCCAACACTGAAGTAATTCATTAAACATGCATTTTGACCCACACAACTACTTTGGAAATGCTAATCCACAAATACTTCCTTCTGAATGCACAGTTCAGATGGAGTGTGTAAATAATAAATACATGACTATAAAATTCATGAAAAAGTTTTCATAAATATTTATTGCCTGCCCCAACAGCTGCCCTTGGACATGCATTATAAGTTAGATTTATTCTTGGTACATGGATATGTGATGAAAGCAACTTTATTAACTGTAGAAAAATTACTAGCATCAGATACTCGATTCTTTGTAAGTTTTCCGTGATAGTAAACTAATCCTAATAGTAACCTAATCCTAATAGGCCAATAGTTTTGGGGGAAAAAACGATTTTTTACATAGCCGTTCAATTATAGGTGAAAGTATAGAATAGTGAAAGGAGTACTTATATAACAAAATAATTAACAGTTAAAATCTAAAGAAAAAAGTACATAATTCATGCTTGAAACAAAATCACTTGATTCATGTCTGTGCCTTACATAATTTTCACATTTATAAATGCAAATCTGGATTCTTAATTAATTTTCAATAATACTTGCATAATCAAAACATGAATCATCATTTTAGGTGCATACAAGAAAACTCTTGACTCCATAACCCATTCCCACCAGATGTTATTCTGTTCTCCTGAATGCATGCACACCTCCACACATCCATCATCCTGCTCGAGTGACAGCTCTACACATCTGGATAAGATTCCACATGAACGCAGCATCAAACCCTGAAGGCTGGACCTTGCTCATTTCTCAGCATGAGAAATCATTTCTTAATACCTTTTTGCAGCTTCGACGACACCAGATTCCCCTCTAATGGAATGAACGAGAGTGTGTGTGTGTGTGGCAGCTGTAGCAGGGTTGGGAGAATCCCACCCTAGCCCTGACAAGCTATTTCCCATTCGAGTTCTGCGTTTCCTAAATGCTTCGTGTGCTGGTGCAGCAGCACTTACAGGCAGCACAGAACAGCCCATTCACAGCAAAGCATGATGGGAAAAGGGCTCTTAAAGAAACAGTGACTTCATAACAGGACATTCTTGCTTGTACGTTTAGGTTTTATCTGCAAAGCTTCCAGCATTGAAAACCAACTGCCACCACACACACACCCCAACACAACCTGCAACATAGTACATTACCTCTAAATATGATCTTTCTGGACTGTTAATCTGCACCCTTATCTATATACATTTTGATGCTGATATACACTGATAATTACTATGCTTTACAATGACATATTTCCATACTCAGTCTGCTCACCTTCACACCTTCTGCTGTCCTCTATAAATCTTGAATGTAGTTATGTCCTATGTATTTATGCGCTTCTGCCTCGCTTGTCAACTAGAGCATGTTTTCTACATTTCTTTTAATTTGACATGACTGTAGAACATATAGTCCTGTTAATAAAAAACATGTAATGTATATATTATTTTGCACACCCAAGTGGTACACAGTGGTCCATATAAGGAAATGGCAGTGGTCTGTATGTATAATTATGTTTAATTAAAGACTATAAATCCCAATTACTAAATCATAAAAACCTTTATCTGGAGGTAAACTCCCAAAATGCTCATTGTGAACATTAGACATACCCAAAAGTGTATTGGGTACTATCTTTTTAGCCATGAGAATCGATACAAATAAACTACAAGCTATGAACAGTAGCTATCTACAACTCTGAGCAAAAAGCTAAGAAATATGTGCTCTTTGTGTGACCTTTTAATATTTGCATGGATTTGCAGTTTTCCCTGCTGCTGTACTCATTTGTTTTTCTGCATAGCCTATGAGCGAAAGCTCTACTGCCAGCCTGGGTTACGTGATGTCGATAAGAGTCACATTGATGTGTGACACCAGCATATGTTTCAGCTTTAAGAATGTTTTTTTTTTTTTTTTTTTGCTTTTAAAGCACAGTTTAGTAACACGGAGTCTACATTCAATGTTGTGCTAGGTACACATCTACCTGCTGGTTTGGGAGACTCATTGAAAGCGTTGTGAACCTGAGTGAGGTAAAGGACCACAGACAGCTGATCAATCTCCTTGCTAGAGGCAAAGTCACTGGCAGACATGATGGGTGTGATGCCAAACTCCTTCTGCAGAATGTCAAAGGCCATCTGGTTGTTGTATGTGGCATTTTTTTCATCCAGAGTGGACACGTCTCTGCAAGAGAATAAAAGCATCAGCTCGGAAAATAGCAGATGGTGCAGCTTGGGGGTTTTGAACATGACAAAATACTTGCGTCAGTGCTTACACATATTGTGGGCTGTCAAATGCTTAATATGGGGGAAGAGTTTCACAACATGGCATTAATCACACAATGCTGCTGCTGTATGAAAATAATCAACAATGGAGTAATGTGATGTGATGCTGAGTTACTGTTTATTACCCTTAGAGGATTATTTTTCCATAATGCCACATCCTGTACTGTTTTATTACTCCTATTCCACTGCAATTACATGATTAGCAACGTATAATTTATAAAAGAACGATGATTAAGTTTACAAATTAAATGAATATACTGCCACATCAGTAAAAATGGCTAGTATAGAAAAAAAGAAAAAAGTATAGTAGAAATAAACAGTCATTTCGTCACTTTGAATAAAAGTAAATATGAATATAAAACCCAAAATGTTTCATAGAAACCGCAAGTACAATGTCCCCTATTCTTTCAAATAGAATAAATAAGCAAGCATATTATGCAGAAAGTTTCACCACATCAGTGAAAAATGTTTTTGTTAAATATCTGCACATTTTTAAAATCCAATTTTTATTAGGTACGTGTGAATGAAAACGAGTGCATTAATATAAACCTGTTTTGCCTTGCAGCCAGCACAACTGCCAGAGCCACTGCTGCTCGACACAAATTACATTCAAGAACACTGCTGTGCTATAACCTATTATAATGACAGTATATACTGAGATTATTAGTCATGATGTCTGGTTGTGCATGTCTGTGTGCCAAAGACAGAAAGGGTAAAAGGAAAAAGTATTTCATTACACATTCGGTAGAACAAACCTTTAAATAATAAATTTTGCCTTTCATATTGTAATTACTACTGTTTTATTTTAATTTATTGTTTATAATTACAGTTAACCATAAGGTGAAAAAAAAGAAGCCTTACATGAGTTTGGGTCTGAAGTGTTGGATCAGAGCACAGAGTGCCAGGCCAGATCTCCATGACTGACTCAGGTCTTTAACCTTGACCCGCTCACACCAGGCTGTGTGTTTCTGACACCAGTTCAGCAGGTCCACCACACGTCGCAGGGAAGCTGCACACACGCGGATTTCAACATTTCAGGGACTAGTATTACTAAACAAAGGAAACTCTGCACCAACCAAACTGTAGCTATACTGTCAATTACTGTAATAAAATGCTATTAGAGAAAACTACTATTCAGAAATAATGGTAAATCATGTAATGAGATTTTAGGTCAAAAAGCCAACTTTACTACCCTATTATGTAGTGTATTTTTCGCTATGAAGATGGACCGAATTTGAACTATACAATATTTATACACTGTCTTGTTATCATATCTCTGTATTTTAATTGTGTCTTTAATGTACCTTGATATTTATTACATATTGGAGTTTTTTTGTTTTGGCTTAATTTGTTGGAATCCAAGTGGTCCTCAACACTGTACAGATGCTGCACCTGAAAAGCACACAAAAAAACTACTGACGTACACTGCTACAGAAATAATGTAATGAGCCGAATAAATTCCACCATGCAAACAGAATGCATAATCTAAAACAAATAACAAAATAAACTAACATTAGTGAGCAAGGTAAATATTAAACACACTCACTTGTGCAGGTTTTATGGAAGACAAGTTCACATTGGGGTACCGGGTGCTTGGATCAATGCTGTAGGCTTGGTAGTTCTTGCTTGTGTTCTCCGGCGTGGTCTGCGATAGTAACTGATACATGCTTTCCCTGTTTAAATCAAATGATAAGCAAGATAGATGATTAGTTTTTCCTCTTACCCAGAATACTGCTGCATTTTAGCTATCAAGTGGTCTTTTAAAATCTTCACACTATCTCTTCAGCTATAGCTATCATGTGGTACATGTGGCACTTATTATAAATAAATGTTATGTATTTGCATTGCTCTGTAGTACCTCTCTGAAAGAACCTGCAGATGTGGCATTCCTTTACCCCAGCTCCTCACCATCCATGCAGTATCAAAAGCAGCCAGGAATCCTCGTGCAATTCCTGTTCCCAATGGCCAAAAGGGCTAGAAAGATCATAACTGAATTATTTTAGATGGAAAAAATGAGCTGGACCTACAGTGTAAAATGTTACAGCATCAACTAAAGTAATTATATAAAATTTGCAGTTTACCCAAATGTGCCAAATTATTTCATGATTCTTGATCACATATGTTTTGGGTGAGTTTCCTAATAATTTACAAACAAAAAAGTAAAAGAAAAAGTGATCACTAATTTACAAAAAACTCTAGTCTATTTTTAATTATTAAGCTTACATTTTATATAGAAACAACATTATTAATGATAAAACGTTCAAAACATTGTTATTTGGTAATTTATTACTGCTGCTTTCAGTCTGTTTATTATAAATTACAAAAACCTCATAAGGATATTCCTTATATCTTCTAAATATGCATTTTGACATTCATCACAATATCAATGCCACAATGGCATATCACACAACTTCATCTATCCATTTTACAACTAATTGTTAAAAATACTAAAATAAATTTGTGTTTATAGATAAAAATGATCAAAATAAGAATATGGCTGTCAGAACTTTGGAAATGCCTAGATTTTTATGGTTTTTGACAGACACATGCATGTTCCATTTGATAATATGAAACATACTATGCAATTTAATGGTATGAAGACTTACATTGACCAAACAAATATACAGTATTGTAGCATATGTTATTGGAAAATCCTCCTTTAGAATGAACATAACAGCTTTACACACTCTTGGCATCCTGGCAGTTTCCCAAGACTTTCTGCTGAAATACTTTTCCATGCCTCTTATAAAACTTGCCAAAGGTTTTCTACACTAGTTTTTCTTTCTGACCTTGCAAGAGCAGTTTGATAGGATTAAGTTGGAGTGTCTGGGCAGGCTATTCCATCACAGATAACACAACAGCCCACTTTTTTGCTACTGTAAAGTACGTGTGCAAGGCTTGGATGTATGCTTCGAGTCACTAATTTATTGTATGGCAAAATTGTTTCAATTAGCCACAGTCCAGACTGTGCATGGCATTGAAGTATGGAATTTACTATGTTGGTTCAGTATTTCTCTCACCCGGAATAAGTTTCAAGCCTTTCTTACTTTAAAACGAGCCCAAACCATTAAGCTTCCACCTCCAAGACTGTGGTTTAAACATATGAAGTTTCCATCTCGCTGCATCTCAAATACAATGCAAATAAATAGTCTACAAACCCCAGGCAGATTTTAATGTTGTAAAATATGAAACTAAGATAAATCATGCCAGGACATTTTTCACCCTAAGTGTGAAATTACAATTTATAAAAATGAAAAGCAGAAACTTTTTTAGAGAAAAAAAAAAATATAAGTCTTGGTTTAATCTTTTGCCTCACAATAACCTGCCAATTTACAGGGGTGTGTAGACTTAGTTTTTTTTCACAATAGGTCAGAGAAAGGTCAGACTATACTGTGAGGAAAGTGTGTATGTACATATTTGGCACACACCTCCACCAGGCAGTCTCCAACCAGGCCAATGAGGAGTTTCTTGCCTTTGCGCTCCATCACCATCGATGAATTCTCAGCACGGTGCATGCAGGTGAAGTCGAACATGGCTACATCTGCCTTACCATTGTAATTCCTTGCGAATTCAAGATTAGGAAGTTTGTGGGCCGTGGAAAAAGCGGCAGCGTCATACGCGTACTTCAATAAGGCCTCCCCATTAACGTTAGCAAGTGCTAACAGCTGTTCCACATTAGCATAGTCCTGAGAGAAAGAGATAACACATGAAAAGAAGTATATTTGTTTTTACAGTTTTTCTCAGTTGCTTTAGAGCATTGTGTTTTTAAAACAATTTGTACAAACAGCACAACACATTGCATAAGTACTTGTATCAATAAACTTATCATTGTTATCAGAATGACAAGTCCTTTTGTCATTGTTCACAAACAAGATCTTAAAAATGTTGTGTCATGTTGCCAGTATGACGCCACACAGTTTTAATAAACAACAGTTTGGATTACAGTAATTGAAAAAGCACACGGATAAGTTCTTCTGTATTGCATTTTTGAATTTCAACAGTAATATATATTTATTTGATTGCGTATTTCATTTATATTGATTGCTGTAATAGTGTCCATTCATTTCTTGGTTGTTTATCCATTTTCAGAAATTGTAATTCTGTGTTTTGCCCGCAAAAGTCTGTATACACCCGCAAATTAAAGGTTCACGAGAATCACCTTTGAACCATTTTAAAGAACTAGTTCATTATTGTTTGATCTTATGCCATACACTTGCCTTCATAATTACAATTCGAGATTCATCTGCGCAATTAATAAATTCAATTTCAGCTTGACGGATGATGACAACAGTTTGCATTTAATGGTTATTTAATGAACTGATGCCTAGATGTTTAGGGGGTTAAGACTATTCAGATGAAAGTAGTACAATACATTTTAAACACCACAATAACTGATAATGTAGAAAACAGCAGACAATTTTAAACAATCAATTAAATGAATGTACCAAAGCATCTGCAATTTGATCAAAACAACAAGAATTGCTTTTATGATGTGCACAAGTGACAATGATGTGGAGGTTGAACACCTGATCTAATCTGAGAAATGCTTCAAAGTAACTAAGAGAAACTGTAAAAGCCATCATTAAATGTGTTCCCTTTTGCATTTATTAAGACTGAGACGGTGTTTGCATACAGATGTGTTGCTTGATACTTTGCATTCTTGATTGACCACCGTTATACTCATAGGATTTACGGACTAAATAAAAGAGAGAGGCTTTTACTTGTCTCATATGCAATACAGCACAGCAACATTCTTTCTGCATTTATCCCCGTTTGTTTGGAGGCTGTGGTCAGAAAGCAGGACAAGCTACAGTGCCTCTAAAAAAGACAAGGTTTAGGGCCTTGCCCAAGGGCCCAACAATGGCTGCCTGGCAGTGCTACAACTTAAAACTCTGCCTTCTGTTTAACCCACAAATTTAACCATAGAGCTACCACTTCCCCAAAAGGGTATTGCATCAGACATAACCAAACCAAAGGTTTCCAAATACAGGAATTAAAAAAAGAGAATAACAATATACTTGGAAAGTTACTAATGTTTTTTATTTCTTTATATTGATTTATAATGCTTTGCCCTGGTGGTCTAGTGGTTAGGATGCAGCGCTCTCACTGCTGCGGCCCGGGTTCACTCCCCGGTCAGGGAACCAACCCCAGCCGTTAGGGTTGCACAAGCCTTAGTGCCGGTCCCAAGCCCAGATAAATGGGAAGGGCTGTGTTAGGAAGGACATCCAGCATGAAAACATGTGCCAAATCAAACATGCGGATGGTCCACTGTGGCGACTCTTAATGGGAGAAGCCGAAAGAAAGTTTTACTGCTTTGCCTGCTGTTTATATAAGTTTAACCCATTTTGTTATACTTTACATAACTTGCATCAGAATTGATACACAATACAGTGATGCTATGTAGTATTAGGGTAGCTTAGTAGGTAAGATGTTGGACTTTGATCAGAAGGTTGTTCAAATCTCACCACAACCAAGCTGCTACTGCTGGCCCTTGAGCGAGGACTATAGTGCTCATCAAATGGTGTGTGTGCGGTGTGTGTGTGTAAGTGTATTTTGGCCTTACTTGCTTGATGACTCCTTTCTTTAGAAGACTGTTTTTCTTGGCAGTCATGACAAAGTAGTGAGTGTCATCTTTGTAGTAGACAATGTTCTCCAGATCAATGCCTGGGAATTAAAAAAAGAATTAAAAAAATGTAAAGGCAGTCACTTTTAATATCTTCCTCACCACATTTGTGATGTAATTTTCATATAATTTGATTTCCTCACCGCGCCTTCTGAGTTGTAAGTATAAAGTTTCTTTATATTTAATGAACATTAAAAAAATGTTTTGTATTTTTTTTTTATGTTGGTGTACACTTATTCACATCCAACAATTCATGTTTTTAAGTAGAGTAGGGTTTGTGCTTTATTTTTTTTTTCACATCAAGAGAAAAAAAAAAAATCAAGAGATAATTGCTCCCACCGTCTTCAGAAAAATGTGTTAATTAAACTCTGTATTAATTGGGTTGAAACAGTAAGGCAATTTCATCTATAACTTTTTTTAATGGAAAAAGTTTTCGGAAAATCCCTTGCATACTTCAACCCTATTAAATATTAAAAACTAATATGCTTTTTCCTACATTCTCTACTATATAATAAAAACCTGCAATTAACAACTTTTATTAAGGAGTTGAATTATAAAACATATATCTGACCTTCCCTAATAAATGATAATTATTATTGCTGTTGTTAGTTTGTATTATGTACATATTTTAGAATTAAAAAAAGGGGAAAATAGATAAAAATTTAACTTTCCCTGTTTTTGAGGTACTGCTGTTTATGCTACTAAAACAAAATAAACAAACAGAAAAAATCAACAAAATATTTGCAAGTCTGTGAAAAAATATACGTGATCACGTATTATACACAAGTAATTTTGTGCATGAAAATAAATGTGAGTTAGAGCGTGCTTTTATCCACATAACTCCACATTGGCACACTGTCCTGCTTTCATACCCATCTCTGTTTGGAGCTGCTGAAAGAATTTCTGGTTGTAAATGCGTGCCACGCCACTGATCTCAGGAACCTGAGCCTCGGCTGCGGTGCGGTGGTTAACAAAGTTAGCCGTGATGCCGATGGCCAGCTTTCCTCTCAGCTCCTTTCTCTTAAACCCTGCGGCAGAAGCATAAATACAGCATGTATTAACAGAATGTGATGACTAATCTATGAATACACACTCATACTTCAGATTAGAGATGTGACTGTACATCAGTGGGAGGGAATATCATGATAATAAGCATGTAAACAGTCCTAGAAATGTTTTTTAAAGCCCCTCATAAGTCAATTTATTTATTCAGTAGCTGTTTATACTTTTCAGGGTTTCTATCGATCCTGAACCAACGCAATTCAAATTCCAAAACATATTTGCACTACATAACAAAAAGCAATAGATATGTTCAAATAACTTAAGTGTCCCAACTGTACCCACTAACAAATACACTTTCAGGATATATAATTTTATTTTTAATTAGTCTGATACATTTTGAAACTCAACATGCACTTATTCAGATCCCTTCTCCTATTTCAAGCTACACCAAGAGGCAGTCATTACATCACTTATACTAGGGCACCGAAAGGAGAACATTTAAATGCTGGCTTTTTGTGTTTGAATATGTAAAATTATGAAAATCCAAGTAGCATTTATGCTTCTAGTCTTTTCTAACAAACCTTACCATCAGGTACAAATCTTCCTCCTCCGGCAGAGACAAAAACATCAAACTGATAGGAAGATGCAGGATGAGACTCGGGATGCAACAAAGCCCTCCAGCCTGGAGGAGAACAAGAGTTACTTTGTTTTCAGGTCCCATTTTACTTCACCTCAAGACCCACTTTGCCAGAAACACCAGTAGAAGTGAAGTAAAACTGCATAGAAGCTATGTACACATACCGGTTCCTGATATTTCTGGTTCAACCAAACCATTGTAAGTCACTCCAGTGTGAACCTCAACACCCAAGATAAGAGCCAGCTTCAGCAAAATTAACTGCAACTGGCGGATACCTGCACATTACAACCACATGTGAAGACAGATAAGTCAGAAAACACATTGCTATACACATGGTGGTAACTGTGCAAAAGTTTTAGGCAGGTGTGAAGAAGTGTTGTAAAGTAAGATTTTAATTTTGGCAAACTGCAAAGTGAGAAGACAGAAGAACCCTTCGTAAACCAGCATCACGTCTTATACTTGCACACTTGTTTTCTAATATCAGAGTCAGGAGTATGATTAACTATTATTTATATGAAATACAGTCATTAAGTAAAACAGAAACAGCTGTTTAGGAGGCTTAAAACAGAGTTTGTGCAAGACAGGTCCTACATCATGGCAAGACTGAGCACATCAGGTAGAAGACACAGGGTAGGTTTTAATGCATCAGCAAAGCCTCTCCCAGGCAAAGATTTTAAAACAGACTGGAGTTTCAAGATGTGCTGTTCAAGCTATTGCAAAAGAAGCAGAAAAGAAACGGCTGATGTTGAGCACGTATATGCAGTGGTTGGCTAAGCAAACTTAATGCAGCTGATGAAGAACATGTCATGCTTACTAACACTGTGCTATCAGCAAAGAACAGGCAAAAACCAATAAAGCCCAGGTACACCCATTACTGTCTAGAGAAGTCCATTGTGGCAAAAAAGCTATACCTTTGAAGTGGAAATAAGGCTACTGTAAATGACTCAACTATATACAAACACATGGGAAATGGGGTGCACAAAAATGCCAGCAGGCGCTTTGGCTTGATGAGTCAGAATTTTTAAATATATGGATGTAGCAGGAGGCAGTTTGTTCGCCTAAGAGTTGAAGAGTGGTACACTAATGAGTGATTGCAGAGTGATTTCTGCAAATGGTGTTGGAGATTTGATCAGGATTAACGGTGTCCTCAATGCTGTGAAATATAGGCTGATACTTATCCATGAAGCAATACCATCAGGGAGGCATCTGATTGGCCCTAAATTTATTCTGCACACTAAGTTCATGTCTTTTTGTTATATACCCTTTGATGGCAATGACAGAGATCAAATGTTTTCACAAGGTTTTTACACACTGTTGCTGGTAGTTTGGCCCATTCCTCCATGCAGATCTTCTCTAGAGCAGTAATGTTTTGGGGCTGTCACTGGGCAACACAGATTTTCAACTCCTCCAAAGATTTTATATAGGGTTGAGATCTGGAGCCTGGCTAGGCCACTCCAGGACTTGAAATGCTTCTTCTTCGTCCACCAAGCTGCTTACCAATTGCAGATTCAGTTTCCCAACCTGGCACAGGTCTACAATTTTGTTTCTGGTGTCCTTTGACAGGTCTTCGGTCTTAGCTATAGTGGAGTTTGGAGTCTGACTGTTTGAGGTTGTGGACAGGTGTCTTTTATTCTGATAACGAGTTCAAACAGGTGCCATTAATACAAGTAACAAGTGGAGGACAGAGGAGCCTCTTAAAGAAGCCATTACTGGTCTGTCAGAGCCAGAAATATTTTTTTGTAGGTGGCCAAATACTTATTTTCCACCATAATTTGCAAATAAATTCTTTAAAAATCAGACAATGTGATTTTCGGGATTTTTATTTTTTCTCATTTTGTCTCTCATAGTTGAAGTGTACCTATGATGAAAATTACAGGCCTCTCTCATCTTTTTAAGTGGGAGAACTTGCACAATTGGTGGCTGAATAAATACTTTTTTGCCCCACTGTACAGTCAACATCATCTTTAGTGCAGAGAAGAACAAGGAATACTGGAAGTGATAATTTGGCCCCCCACAGTGCCCTAATCTTAAAATCATTGAGTCTGTCTGGGATGACATGAAGAGACAGAAGAATTTGAGGCAGACTACATTCTAAAAATGCATTTGGAACAAACTACCTGCTGAGTTCCTTCTACAACTTGCCACACCAAATAATGATTTGAATGCATTCTTAGTTTACAGCATTTTTCTCATGTGCCTAAAACTTTTGCACAGTACTGCACATTCATTGTAAATAGATACTCACATAAATGTATTAATATATTAGATACTTGTATTGCCTTTACCCATTGACACAAATTATTTGTATTATACATGCCAAATGAAATGTTTGTTTAGTGAAACAAGAGAGTAATTTTTTTTTCTTAATTATCAGTTACTTCCTGTTTACTAATATAACTGGATGACCAGCAGTTCAATAAAAGTATTTCATTTAATCATTTATTTAGTGTAACTGCATTCTTGCATGTGCAATAAAAACAAATAGTCTGGAGACCCCAGATTTATCCGTCTACACATCTCTCGCTCATATCATACACACACACACACACACACACACACACACACACACACACACACACACAGACACACACACAAATATATACACTATTAACCTGGAAATGTCAATGGTGCAAAGCTACATAAAATATGTAGCTTATGTATTTTATTTATGTACATCAAATAACACAAGGTATTTTGATGCTTACTTGATTTACAAGAGGTACTTTTTAAATAACAACACTCACTAATGTGGTCGAGAGAACCAGAGCAGAATTTGCCATAGAACTTCTTTGCACCAAGGTTACGTAAATCTCGGATTGTGTATGGCCAAAGATGCAGGACATTGTTCCTGGAGAATGATGTTCTCTTTTCCAACAAAACAACCTGTGCACCCAACAGGGCCAACTCTATAGCAGTCCTCAAGCCACATGGGCCTGCTCCCAAGACTAAACACTGTAACAGAGGAAAGAATAAATATAAAGCCATACATAAAACCATAAAAATAAGCAATTTTGAAAAGCAATTTCAAACAACTGTAAAAAAGCAATTGTAGACAGATTCCTACCTTAGTCTTGGCACAGGGTTTGCCCTGCTCATAATCAGAGTGTGCTGCCCGCTTGTCAATCTTCTGCCAGAGTTCTTTTGCTTTCCAGTAATTCAGCCTCTCTTTTAACTTGCTGTAAAAATTGCTGTAGTCCTGAGCATCTAACTCTAGGTGGCGACAGAGCTCAGTAAAATTCTGCTGAACCTCTTTGCAGGTCTGAGCGAGAACAAAGTGGTCAAACAAGGCATGGCTTGAATTGACAGGTTCCTTCTGATCAGTCATGCTGTAGGATAGTCTAGAAGAGCACATGAGATGATTTTACATTAGTAGGTGCTGAATGACTGGTGTTCGGCTGTGAATTGTGGAACAAGCAGGCATAATCATCATTAGAGGTCATTATCATCCACAGAATACACTAGAAAATACAATGAATAACTGACAATGATTTGAACAGGTGCAAGAAAGTGACAAGCAAAATAGGAGTTACACAGTGTTGAGAATAAATCTTGCACACCGACACTGACCTTTAACCTTTGCTAAACAGGAGTAACAGCTGTTTATCTTAACTTCCTTAAAATGACAGATGGCAGTAACTGATTTTTAGAGGTTAGACAAAGAAAAACTGGAAGTATTGCATTATACACTTTCTAGTCAATTCTGTGTATGTCCCCAGAAGACTCTGTTCAGCTCAATCTCTCTTATACAGCTTAACTATTCGCCAACCAGGGGAACTCATTATAAGTTGCCTGAGCCACGTCAGTTAAATTGACAGCAGCTCCACTTCGTTCCTTTACTGGATTACAAAGCTTTTAGTCATAAAAGAGGGCTGATACCAGCAATCAGATAATACCAGAGGAACCTCATGTGCCTGTTCTGCATGTACCTTCTCTCTAATTTTTGGCCCCTCTCTCATATAGCATGTGTTCATTGTCGATCATAGCACATAGACTGACAAATAGAACGTTTATCCAAAAACTGAGCTACTGTTTCATTACCACAAATGAGTACAGTGATGATACTGTTACTGCTGCTCAAATTTGTTTATTTCACACTCACTTTTCATAACTTGATCTCAAAGTAATTAACGCCTACACCAGAGACATGATCGAATTTCATCTTCCAATGGGAGCATCTCACTCATTACTAGGAGAGAAATCGAGGTCCTTGAACTAGAAGGTATACATTTTGATCCCCATTTATGAATCAAGACATTGTCACAGTGAGGAGGTATATCTTAGAGCTGTACCACTGGGAACCTATTATTCCCAAGACAGCCACCCTTTGTAAACAGATCTAAGGGAAAAAAGATTCAAATGTCGAAGTGTTCACAAATGAGTGTCTGGTAACTGGGCCACCCATGTAGACTGATCATGTGGACATGATCCTAAAACTTGGTGCATGACAGAGCTCAACTTGATGCACTTTTAGGGAATTTTATTATAGTTTTGCCAACTCAAGTTCGGGTTTCCTGTCTGAGTGCGGCGAAATTTTTATATTTTCTATTACTTTAAAATCTCAAGGTACAATAGTCATACATAGGAAATAACCTGAACAATTAGCATCTGAAACAGAACATAGTACCAAACAAAGATATTCTTAAATGCAGATGTGTTAGATCTGTTATTCACTTAATGCTACAATCTAAAAGTCACAAATTGATCAAATAAAAAGATTCATTTTCATATGAAAAAGGAAAATGCCCTAAATACATAAGTTTTGCTTTTTTGCCTTAGTAAAGAAGCAGGTACCAAATTAAACACACACATACTTCGGAAAACATTTCTTCCTATTTAAAACAAGTCACCCAATGAGTGTGCAAAACTGCACTACTGCACTGAATCTAGATGATTGTATGAACTACTTCATACTTTACCCCTTGCAGCAGGACAAGTTAATGCACAACCAGTGAAACTGCTTTCTATATTCAGCTGTACAGCCCAGTACCAGAACTCATTTACAATGTGAAGCATCTTAAGGAGTAAGGCATGATAATCTACATATAATGGAAAGAGCTTGACGTCTACTCAAAATTATGCAATAGGGAAAAACCTCCGATGTTTCAGCTTCAGATGTATTTGGATTCTGCTGACTTCCTTTCCATCGTTATTGGGGAGACAGTCTACTATAAATCAGCATGGTCTCTCAGGACTTACCTCTGTTCTGTGTTGATTATTTTCACAAAATGAATGTAATTAAACAGTGAGGGGTGCAGAAGATAAAAGAGCGTATGGATTTTCAAAAGGAGTTAGTTTGAAGGTGCAAGCTGTTTTCAACAAGTAAAATCACTTCCTATCCTTTTACTGCTGTTAATGGAAACAGCAAAAAAAAAAAAAAGCTTTGACAAGCTGAATGACCTCAATGCTGTAGTGAACAATAAACCCACAATATTCCACAGGCCAAAAATATACTACCAACATTTTGTGAAGGTTTAGCTTGGTGCTTGCTGGCATTGTCATGGTAAAAAAAAAGTCAGGCAACGTCAAAGACATTCTAAACACTTTCGTTTCTTTAAATGATTTGTTTAGCAAAATATGAATAACCCAAACTGGATTTTCCTGTCTAAAATGCTGTAAATTCCTATATTTTATATTAGATTAGAATGTCAGGTACAAAGGTCATACATATAAACTCAGAAGTTCATTGACACCAGATGGTATCTTATAAACAGATAAAAGGGTGAAAAACCTGAACACTTCGTCACAAGCAGAACATGGTACCTATAAGCAATGTAGTCTAATCTGTTGCTCAGTAAACGCTACAACCGAGAATTTGCTTAGTCTCAAACTATGGCAGAATTGTTCATTCTACTGGTAAATACACAGATTCTCACCTTTTTCTTAGTCCAGCAGCATGTGAATGTGAAATAAGCAGTGTTCACTTAGTGCTTAGGGGCATTGTCACGGTGAAAAGTTTAAGGGTCCAGATATTTTTGGACATATAATGCTAATCTGCCCAATTGTCTTTTTTATTATGATTTACATTTTTGTCTTTTACTAAACCAGTCATGGTGTCATTTAAAGTATGTAATACACATCTTCGGAACAGGACCTTTTTTCCTTTGTTGAATAGTTTGATCAACTGAAACACAAAATTAGGTAAACATTGTCCATCTATTGACAGCCTCTGAATAGACAATGAATTCTGTTCTTAATATACTGCACTTTGTAAAATAAAATGTTGCTTTTTGACTGAATGGGATATTTTGTATACTTTCTCTGCTCCAGATGTTTCTACTGGATGTCCTGACAAATATCCAACAAACAAGTCACGATCATAAACCTGTGCTACACTATTTCCGTAATGGTTTTACAGCAAAACCATTTGTATCCTTATCCAAAAAAGCAATAAAATTGAGCAATTCTGTATTTCTTTGTGCGTGTGCCATTTTTTTTTAAAGGAAGCAGTGTGGTAAGTGTATAGTGGGTTTCTGTTATCTAGGTATGTGGTACATACCTATTGAATGCTAGCTATAAAATAGAAACACCACTTCCTGTAACAGAAAATGTAAGAACATGGTAAAGATGTCTTTGTGCGTCTCTCAAGTACCTCAGGTTAGAGAGATCTGTCCAAGGGGTTCAGGATAAATATATGAACTAGAACACCCTTTTTTCTTAATAAGATGATTCTACAGACCCGACATGAAAATAAGGAAGCATAAATGTAAGTAAACCATGGCACAGAGATAAGCAACATCATACCATGATGATACATTGCCCTATGGCCTTCCAAAGTATTTATTTTTAGTGAGGACTCATTATGACTAATTACTGCAGTCCATTTTTGTCTTAAAGGAAAAACAAATGGGTTTAAGTCAAGTCAAGTTTATGTCTATAGCGCCTTTCACAACGGACATTGTCTCAAAGCAGCTTTACAGAATTTAAAAATCAAGGTAAGCGATGTGTATTTATCCCTGATGAGCAGCCATGGCGACTGTGGCAAGGAAAAACACCCTTAGGTGTTATGAGGGAAAAAACCTTGAGAGGAACCAGACTCAAAAGGGGAACCCATCCTCATTTGAGTGACATCAAGAGTGTGGTTATAAATCTTACAACAATACAGAACACTGGAGAGTAAGAACTAACATGAGCACCGGAATATAAGATTATGAGTAATGTCCTACAGTTCTACAGTCTTATACAGTCATTTAAGATTATGGAACCAGGAGCTACTAATCAACTTATAAAACAGCTCAACATTTTAGATCATCATAGAACCAACAACCAGTTTAATAGCAGAAAATATCTATTTGGTGTTTATTAACAGTCATTGTCAAGATCATGAGTGGATTAATAGCAACTTGAAGGAGAGTCAAGATCAACACCAAAATAACGCAAAATCTATGTCAAAACTGAAAAAGGATATTTTGGTGGCCTGTGAAAACCTTTCACATTGCAAAAAGGGCGACCGCTTCTTAAAACTACAAACGTTCATGAACTGAAACATGCTTTTCTTTTGCATGTACCACCATCACATTACCATCAAGTTGTATCCAATATTCTGACAGACAGTATGCAGTACCCAGAGTTGCCTATTTGGCTTATGCAAATTTTACACGGACAGGAAGCTATTCAATCTGATTGAACTGCAACTCATTCCAACCATATACAGTGCAGTACACAGTGAAACGAAACAATTTTCTACCAGGACCAATATGCTATATCAGACGACATTAACAAAAAGGAACATGGAACTACGCAAAACTCAAAACTAACAACATAAAGTGCACAAATACACACTAGCAAAATAAATATAATATATTTTTTTTAATTAATCACTTTTGTTAAATATAAGTATGGCCTTTTAAAGTATATGCATCAAGGTTTGCTACAGGCATAAAACCACAACTTTGTACAACAATTTTAATGCCAAAAGAGTTCAAGATTTTTTTGTTTTTAAACTTCAACTAAACATGGGTTTCTGTTGTTCTAGCAGCCATGTCCAAATTCAGGACAGAGGTTAACTTGTCCAAACCTTCCGCATTATGATGTATAATATTATAACTTCCACCTAATAGTGGCAGCAGACTGTTTCGAGCCATTTAGCTCACAATCATGAGCCATTTTTGTCTTTACAGATCAGGAACATCTATAAGACAGTTGAGAAGTGTGACTTCAAAACAGTTGGATAGCAATACAATAAACCTGGTTGTATTCATAAGTGGATTTGCAAATGTTAAAAATTATAATTTGTTCATTTGTCAAGATACTTGGTGGTCCCTGAAATAGAAAGGGACCACATGCATTAAAAATGCTATAATAGACTCTATGCACAAACACAGCTGACATACAGTAATTCTGGTATAATCCCAGCTATAGATTTATAGATATATAAACAGACAGCATGAGAAGACTCACCCTTAAGGTTATAAATTCCTGACTGCCTGATATGATTAACGCCATTCACGGTAATCCGAGCTGCACCGGATGTAACTGAACTTGCTGAGACAAAAATATGGGATCGATCATGTAGAGATTATATCCTCAACATTTACCTGATATTAGACCTGATGTTTGATTTTATTTTTTTTATCTGATTTTCGGGCACTCCTGTTGATGCCCAATCGCCACCATATTTAAATTCATGTCGTAAATTCAGTTTGATTGTAAAGTGCGCTTGAATTAGTTACATTACATAACTAACGGTTTGAAACAATCAGGCCATTCTCCTCTGACAAGTTTTCACCCACAGAAATCCCGCTCACTGAATGCTTTTTCACACTATTCTGTTAAACCTCTAGAGACTGTAATGAGTGCAAATGAATTACTGCTACCAACAACCACACTACTGTCATTGTGATCTGAGATTTATTTCCCAATAATGGTGTGCTCACAGTGTCTGGTGTGTGCCTGGTGTCTGTTATTCAGATCAAGAGCTTCATAAATCACTATGCGAAAAACAAAAACCATTACTTCCACAGCAGAGATTTGTTAGGCTGATAGTAGCCTTATTCTGTGATCTAGCAAACCAATATCAGGATGTATTTATTAGTCAAAGCTTTAAAGCACTTCTATAAGTCGCTCTGGATAAAGGCTTCTGCCATAAATGGAAATTTTAATGTAAATGTAACCAAGCAGACATGCAAGCAGGAGAGAATAAAATAAAATAAAAAAATCAAGAAAGAAAGAATGTATGCATGTATGTATGTCCTGGAACAGGTTCTGTCAAAGATGCAATTTAACTACAGTAAAATTTTATGCAAAGAAAAACCATGTGTTGTACTACAAATACAGAGATTTACAAACCAGCATGTACACTGCAAATACATATCCTTTATAAAGGGGTTGCTGATATACACACAAAGAAATCTAAAATGTTTATTAAATGAAGCACTGGTCAGACCTTTACCACTGTCAACTGTAAATAAAATACCAATACCAGAACTCAGTATAATATCTAGTATCCTACAATAGTTCTGTGCTAACTTCCTTCTAATAATCAAGCTGATTACTGATTAGCCATCCACCTCACAGGATTTACATGTTGCAAGTCCAGAGAACAATGACACGCTTAAGTTGCTTTCCTGTCAGCTTGAACCAGTCTGGAGATTCGGCATCAACAGCCACACTTTAGAAAAGGTTACCGAGCTCACACCTTTTTTTTATTTTAATATTTGTTAATGGTAATATTTAACATTTATTAGCACCTGTTAAAAAATATTACATAGAAGCAGATATACCTAAAAATATTCAAACACTATTTTTACTTTAGCCTTATATGACCATCTTATTTCATAACTTGCTGCTTGGTTTCTCTGTTGTGTGCCACCGTGTACCCTGGGGCATTGTTTACCGATTGGTACATGCAGAGCAATGATTCAGCAAGGAAGGAAGTATGTTGTTTGCCCATTGTTTTTTTACTTCAACCAGTTACGGCATACTGTTTACCTAGATTTAAAAAAAAGAATAACTTATCGACCCTGATCAAAGTATCTGTGCCAAAAATCTTGGATAAATGTCTGGGCATGCAATAAAAACACCTGTTTAACATTTAAATGGCTACAATACTGAGAATATTCCTAATTTTGAAAACATGGATAGGCTCTGAAATAAATACCTGAAAAATTGGCCAATATGTTACAGACATGCTCAGACAGACACTGACTTGATTTAAATGTTTGCGATGTCACAGAAACCCTCTAATCATGCTTCATTTTCTAAGGCTAAAAAAATGTGGTTTGTTATCATGCTTTTAACATATACTTGTGGTCAAATAGGGCAAATTAAACATTTACTTCAAGATTCACCTGTGAAACATCTTATGTATATAATCAAATTGTGCACAAAAATCAAATAACTATATTCAAATTACATACTATCCAAGTTCTTCCAAACCAACCTTAGTAAACAATGTTTGAATTGACTTTGGACCCCGGGGCATTGTTATGTTGAAACAGGTTTGGGCCTTTTAGTTCTAGAGCTATCTAATTCTAAAATTGTAACTCTACAGCAGGAAAAAAGGTATTTTAGACAATCCAAAAAAAAATGGGGAAGTTTAAATTACAGAGGTCTTACCAAATGAGTATCACATCAGAAATTCAGAAGCTTTGAGTGCTTTCGATAATGCAAATGCACTGTGCATGCAAATGGTGCAAATACAGAAACAAATACATACAGACCCAATGGCTCACACATAAGAAATTAAAAAATTCAATAACGTTCAAACTAAATAACTTAAAAGAACAGTTAGCAGTTACCTTTTTATGAGAGCTGCCATGCTATATGTTCTGATAGATGTGATGATGACAGTGATGCTGGCTAATGAACTGAAATTCAATGGACAAGTTGACCTCTATAAATTACATTCCTGACCAAGCCTAGGCACAATATGCCATGGAGAAAGAAGTGTCATTTTAAAATTTAGATCTAAATCTCTATATGGGTTTATAGAGTCTGTTATTGTGTTTGGTTGCCAGTGTGGCCGTGCAAACGACAGAAAAAATAACACTTTCTTCATCCATTGCTGGACAAATTATGTCATAGATATGCATTACCAAGAAAGTATAAACAAAGGCTATCCAGAAGACATGGCCATAGCAACAGTAACAAGTTGCTTAGCAACTGACATTGTTAGATGCTAGAATGTGTTAGATGCACTCTAGGGGTGTGTTAGATACCTATAATATAATTCCAACCTGTAATACATTTCATACAATCTGCACTTTTTAAAAAATCTTATAAAACTTATATCTTAAGATGTCGCTGAACCAAACATCACTTAGGAATTCATGAAGTGCTTTCCAAAATGTTTTCTACGCATAGATGGTTTGTTGGTGGTCACTCTGTGCTTCAGAAACCAAATAAGGCAAAACTTTTCAAGTTGATAGCATGCAGAAGCTCCACAAAGTCACAAGTTTCTTACTTTTTGCAGAGCATAGCAGCACCTAAGCTGTGACTGCATCATGCTTTGTTGCTTTAGTGGTTAACAGTTTATTTGACACTTTGAACCTGCAAATTTGCTGAATTTGGAACAGGTTCTATAGATGAAAAAGTAAAGTAAACTAGTTCCTCATTGCATACAATGTGTGTGTGTGTGTGTGTGTGTGTGTGTGTGTGTGTGTGTGTGTGTGTGTGTGTGTTCCCACAAAAATGTTAATATATGACAGTTTTGGCCTTATAGAGACACTGGGCTTCTTTTATTATTATTTTTTTTAAATCCCCACCCCAAACTATTTATTTAAAATCTACGATTCTTTTTAGTTACTAATGTGGCGGTTGGGTTTACTTTCATGATGAGCATGAAGTTGCTGCATTAACAATAAAAGGCTTTTTAGAAAGTTCTTGATTATTAAGTAATAAGTAGATAAGGAAGGCAAAAAAAATGCATTCAACTCTTCCTCAACTGAATGATAAAGATCATTTACAAATGCATGTAGTCTAAAGTGCAACATTTCTCAAACAGATACGAAAGTAAACTAGCGTTATGATTTACGTCTAATACAACATTATTAAAAGCTAAACCCCATTATATATCTTTTAGAGGAGGTAAATGCAAAAAAAAAAAATTAATAATAAAAAAAAATGCACAAAGAAAATATAATAGAAACCGAAGGAAACGCAGAAATATTTTGGTCAAGTCTCGGCAGGTATCACAGCATCGCTAAGTGAGATTCTGAGTTAAAGCCAGGCTCTTACCTTAGTCCAGGGGGGACCACTTATCGACCATCACGCACTCGATATCAGCCCGATACCTAAAGTCAGACACCGGATTCACGTGCACTTAGACCGCACAAAGAAAACTTGCCAAACTCTTCCGGCTTCAGAGTTTAAAGGCGGCACCTTCTTTACGGTCACGTAGCTGCAGACTAGAGTTCATTTACAGTAAATTCACTTGGCTGGTAAACAATTTTTTATTTGATCAATTATTTGATCCCATATTTAATTAAGGGACATAATCTATAAACAGAGTACTAATGTTTATAATGATGAAACTCAGGAAATCATTATTATCTAGGAAATAATTTACTTCATTCCGTTATTTTTCCAGCAGCCTGAATAAGGGAAAAATACATAACAGGTTTTAAAGCCAATCCAGGGATTTGTGGGCAAAATCTAAATGATGGAAATACATTTATAATATCGAATAATCAGAATTCAGTGAACTTGTGTGGGCCTGTGTTAATGCTTAATTTAAATATAAATAAATATTTAGATATCTACAAAATTATTTCCTATATAATAATGATTATATCATAAACAGAAGTTTGTGTGTTCGAACGATTTTTAAGCTACAATTTTGTCAATTAATAACTAAAGAAAGGTAGCTATTGCTTTTCAAGTGTGTGGCGACATCTAGTGGCAAACATATGCTTTTGCAATAATCATGTATGTACAAACCCGATTCCAAAAAGGTTGGGACACTGTACACATTGTGAATAAAAAACAGAATGCAATGATGTGGAAGTTTCAAATTTCATTATTTTATTCAGAATACAACATAGATGACATATCAAATGTTTAAACTGAGAAAATGTATAATTTCAAGTGATAAAATTTCATTTCATTGCATCAACACATCTCAAAAAAGTTGGGACAAGGCCATGTTTACTGTGTGGCATCCCCTCTTTTTTTTTTATAGATGTCTGGGGACTAAGAAGACAAGTTGCTCAAGTTTAGGAATAGGACTGTTGTCCTATTCTTGTCTAATAGGCTTCTAGTTGCGCAACTGTCTTAGGTCTTCTTTGTCACATCTTCCTCTTTATGATGCGGCAAATGTTTTCTATGTGTGAAAGAGCTGGATTGCAGGCTGCCCATGCCACACACACACTCATGCAAACCCATACCATTAGAGATGCAGGCTTCTGAACCGAGCGCTGATAACGACTTGTGTTGTCCTTATCCTCTTTAGTCCAGATGACATGGCGTCTCAGTTTTCCAAAAAGAACTTCAGATTTTGCTTTGTCTGACCCCAGAACAGTTTTCCACAGTCCATTTTAAATGAGACTTGACCCAGAGAAAGCGCCTGCGCTTCTGGATCATGTTTAGATATGGCTTCATTTTTGACCTATAGAGTTTTTGCCAGCAACAGCGAATGACACAGTGGATTGTGTTTAGTATTCCTGAGACCGTGTTGTGATTTCCATTACAGTACCATTCCAGTATGTAATGCAGTGCTGTCTTAGATCCCAAAGATCACGGGCATCCTGGTTTGCACAGAGATTGTTTCAGATTCTTTGAATCTTTGGATGATATTATGCACTGTAGATGATGATAACTTCAAACTCTTTGCAATTTTTCTCTGAGAAACTCCTTTCTGATATTGCTCCACAATTTTTCGCTGCAGCATTGGGGAATTGGTGATCCTCTGCCCATCTTGACTTCTGAGAGACACTGCCACTCTGAGAGGCTCTTTTTATACCCAATCATGTTGCCAATTGACCTAATAAGTTGCAAATTGGTCCTCCAGCTGTTCCTTATATATACATGAAATTTTTCCGGCCTCTTATTGCTACCTGTCCCAACTTTTTTGGAATGGGTAGCTCTCATGAAATCCAAAATGAGCCAATATTTGGCATGACATTTTAAAATGTCTCACTTTCAACATTTGATATGTTATCTATATTCTATTGTGAATAAAATATATGTTTATGAGATTTGTAAATTATTGCATTCTTTTTTTATTCACAATTTGTACAGTGTCCCAAATTTTTGGGAATCGTGTTTGTATGTATGTATGTATGTATGTATGTATACTCCAGTAAAAAGTAAAAGTGCTCCCTTTAAACTTTCACTTCAGTAAAAGAACAAAAGTATTTGCCTTCAAATGTACTTAAGTATCCAAAGTGCTATAATTTGTGCTATGATTATAATGTCCTATTATAATTTTTTATCACAAGACTCTTGCTTAATCAACTCAGCTTACTTAAAAAGACTCTAGTGGTACTCCTAGCACACAAGTCTATTAATAAATTGATATTAATGAGTTAAACACTTTGATATCTATTCAAATTATCAGGAGCCCAAAATCTTTTTTTCAACTAAACAAATCATGCAAATAAAGCCATGGCTAATAAGTAGTTTCTTCCATATTTATTACTTTAAAAATGTTGTGATTGGTGGTTTGCGGCGTGTTTGAACAGTTTTTATTCACTCATAAATTAAAAAAAAGAACAACTGAAATCTAGTTGAGTAAAAAGTAATATATTTGACTTTGAAATGTAGTGAAATTAAAGTAAAAGTCTCCCCAAATTTTAATATTTCAGGAAAGTACAGTAACACATTACAATTTTACTTTGTCACTGTCCACTACTGCTATTTATGTACTGGGTTTTTATATCTGTCTTTGGAATGTCCTGCTCAGTGGGCAGAAGGATTTTGAGCCATTACTTTCGTAAGAACGTACTCTCAAGGTATACATTTAATGCAATTCATTTGGGTACCTTTTATTAAAAATGTTTTAGTACAATACAGAGTTTATCACCCATGTGATTTGGTTTAAAATCTGATACGTCTCCAAATATGTTGCAACTAATTATTTACAGCTGTGCTATTGCTCTGCTTATAAAATGTGCAATAAATAAAGATTCCCCCCAGGCAATGCATATATTAGCGTGAATCCTCCAACACTACTTTGTTTAGTGTTTGTTTTATTGTCCAACTCCTGTCTGTCTGCCTCTGTCTGTATTTATGCATCTATCCATCTATCTACAGAAATACATACATTAAGAATATACATTTTTAAGTACATAAACATACTTTCTCTTATATTAATCCAGCCACTCATTCCTTTATTTATTTGCCCAGTAGGAAGTGAGAATGGCTACTTTTCCCATTGTTATCTCTTTTCACACAATAGTATGTCATCCTGTGAAGGGTAAATTTCCCTGCCTTGTACGGTGTTCCTGGGATATACTGATCAGGGGTGGGGGAACAGTTACTGAATGAATTGGCAATGGCATTTTCAATTTGACTTTAGTTATATATAATCATTGGTTCCTTTTTAACAGGCGAATGCACTGAACCTACTAAGCAAAAGCTTTTTTTTAATATAGAAGGCAAGCAAACAAAAAAACCCACAAACACTTCAAAATACTACATTTAAAAATGTAGTTTATTGCACTTAGAAAAAGATATCAACAGTATACATCTCTCAAGCCTTTACATAGAAAAACAGAACTGTACAATATGCTGTAAGCAAGAAAAATGCTCAAGAGTGGGAGGGGGAATATTACATCATGGCACATAAGAAAACAACAGCTTAAAACTCATCTTTGCTATATTTGCTCTTAATTACTATAAATGTAGGAATATTTGGTTAGAAAGAACAAATTTGAAAAATGCAGTGATGATAAATATCATCTAGTCGAAAAACTAACCATCACCTGTACCACATAAAGATCAAATCACAGTGCCAGACCTGCTTCCAACAAATGAACTAAATAACAGACTGCACAAGAGGTAAAAAAAAAAGAAAGAAAGAAAATATAAGTGAAAATATGGAGCAGATTTAGAGAGAACTGATTTCTTATGCAAATTGCTGAAAATCCTAGAAAACCAGTCGGTAGCGAGTGATTTGTGAGTAGTCGTGACAATCATGAGACGAAATAAAAATCTGAGCATTAAGAATATTTACATTAAAAGCATGACCAGAAAGTATTTACAGCAAACCATCCAGTGTCATGAAAACACTCGAGTGAGAAAAGCAACCAACCAAAGATGTACTATAGGAACTATACAGTGACTTACCTACTCCACCACCATTGATATTCACAGACCCAATCACCATTCCTTACGCATACATATGCCCTAAAATTCCTACACACCTTGTCAACTCACCACAAAAATAAAAAAAGAAATATATTGGAGGCAAATTAGAAAATAAATCTAGGTTTTGTCTTCCTTATGTCTGTGTATCATCAGAAATCCAGTGATGTATAGAGTGCCAAGTGTCAGATATTTCAAGTGTTCTATTGTTGGCTTTAGAAAACTATATGCAGTGTTAATAATTGGTAAAACATTGTAGCGTCCTTTGAACACAAGTTTAAAAACTTTCTTGCTTTTTAGAACATATAATCACATGCATCTTCCCACACTAACACAACACTAAACCACATCATTTGGTGATTTGAGGAGTCTAAATTGTAACTCCTAAGTTACAATTCAAACTAAACTAAAAATTACAATCTTATAACAAACGATCAATAAAAATACCATTTTTATATAATAGAATTGTACAAAAAAAATCTACAACTGTCAAACAAAAGAACAGTTGTAAAAGTCTATCAGTAGATTAAATTCTTATCAGAAAACAGTGGATAATATCAGAAAAGTCAAATGTAAAATTTAAAGGAAGGAAATCAGAAAGAAATTCAACTGAAGCTGTATTAAAGGCAGCTGCTTTATTTTGAAGTTTGTTCTCCAACACTTCATTTCTACAGTTTATTCAATAGTCCATGTGTCAGGTGATCGTGTGAGTATGATTCAAAAATGACCACTGTTTGACAGTCTTTGTCCTTTTCCAGTTGATCCTAGTTTAGGAAACAGTGAACCAGGAGATCGGAAGTCATCTTCCATGCAACATTCAAAGGATTCAATCAGATGTGTATTGGAAGACAGTGACAGTTTAAGACATCTTCTCCTCTAAAACTTTAAAATGAAACATAAGCGGGTGTCTTAAAGGGTCTTCTCCTGATCCCTGGTGCTGGTATACCTTGTGAGTAATAAAGGGATGAGCTGATAGCATATCCTGATGTGAGGGAACAGGATAAAGGACTCAGTTGAGGTGTTTAAGTTGAAGATGAAATAGAAATATTAAAAAAGGAAGAAAATGATTGATCTTCACTGACCTATAAAACAGCCAGGGCAAATAAGAAGCAACAACACTGTCTCTATTAGTTGCATTGGTTTGACAGTCTTTTTTGATAGGAAGTGAAGAGTTTTTTTCTCTGTTTTGTTTATGGTAAGCATTCTAAGGCAAAAAATGTTTATGAACTGTGCAAAGTAGAATAGTATAGCACAGCCTCTCTCTTTTCTAAATCCCCCTTCCTCCTCAGAGCTTACAGTTACTACAGTTGTAAAATATTACATATAACTGCTTGTTAGAACTACATCAATGTGTGACACCTTCTTTAAATCATTTCCAACTATTTTAAACCTGCAAACATAATATAAAATATGAACAAATGGCAAATATATTAGAATTAAAACAAACAAATGGTTGGCTTTGCCTTTAATCACATAAGTGAACTGTAACCAGACACTTGCGTTGTTTCTAACTGCAGTATATCATCAAACCTTATTTTCTGCATCTGTAAAATTTAAACGCTGCTTTGCTTATGTAATGCCGAGACTTGATTTTAAATATTCGGTTCTTATTTACAATTCTCTTTAATTATGTACACCTCGGAAGCAGTTGTTCAATTTGCTGTCATCCATTGTCCAGCCTGCTGCGGTTCCCAAAATGATCTTTGGGACTTTAAAATGAACATAGTGATTACCTAGCGTTAGCACTTGATTGAAAATCGCTGTGCATGTAAACGGTCATTTTAACTCCCATACTCTTTTAAGAAGCACAGTTCAGGAAGCCTGATTCATCTCTCCTGTTCCTGGATAAAACCACTTTACTGGATTTTCTTTACAGGTTTTCTCCTGGCTGGTACTGTGGCTCTGTAGAGGTAAAATAGTCTTCCAGGAAGCCTTGCAGGTACTCAAATGTGGGCCTCTCCTCAGGTTCTTTTCTCCAACATGTAAGCATGAGCTCATGCAGTGATTCGGGGCACTCAGCTGGGCACGGCATCCTGTAGCCACGCTCCACCTGGTCCAGCACCTCACGGTTTACCATGCCTACGCAGGACGCAGTGGAAAAAACAGGTTCAAAAAGGAAATATTGGCCATTTTAAACAATTATTTTGTTTGATTTTGCTTTTCTCTATTTTATCTCTTGTTTTTTGCATAAGTGATGCTTTTCTGACATGAAATGTGAAATCTCTTTTTCATGCAAAATCTTAGCAATTTTTTATAGTAAGCCTGGTTATGACTGGAAAAAAAAAGGTGGGTTCACTTTTTTAAAGAATTTTAAAGTTTAGCTTGATTATATAAAACAGTGATAAAAAAAAAAAAAAAAAACTCAGCAATAACATCCAGGAACAGGAATGTATGGATTTAATGTAAAAATTACATACAATAATCCCCCGCTTTACTATAGTTCAAATCTCGTACCCCCGGTTTATACTGGAATTGAATTTGCCACATAACTAATTTGTTTAATAGCACGATAGACCAAAAAACTGAACTGTTGTTTTTATGGAGTTGTATGTGGAAATAATGAAATGTATTAATACAAATATAATTACTGTATTCTTGCAAATGTTTTCAGTGTGTGTTTAAAGTGTGTGGGAGGATGATTTACTGCTTAAACAATAAAAGATAAAAACAATTTTTGGGGTGGCGGCCGTTTATTGCGGCGTTTATTGGGGTGGCGGCCGTTTATTTTCGGTTATCGCGGAGGGTTTTGGAACGTAACCATCGGGATAAACAAGGGATTAATGTACATAAATGTCAAATCAAATTCACTTTCATAAACCATTCAAAAGCATTGTCTAATACAAACTCAGGTCCTTCTGCCTAAACACTCCGCTCACTAATAAAATATAATCCATTCAGACACGCACCTGGATATGGCACCCTGCCTTTAGTGGCCAGCTCAGTGAGTAAAACCCCAAATGACCAGACATCAGATTTGATTGTGAAGCGTCCATACAGAGCAGCTTCTGGCGCCGTCCACTTTATAGGAAATTTGGCACCTGTGTTCATAGATGAGGAAGATATATGGACATAAAATGAGCTGGTGTAAAATAAAGGGGGAGAAATAAGTTTGCAAGCAAATATATATACTGTGCACTCTGCATTATATAAAGAGAAAGGAAAACAGAGGTCTGTAGCTGTCTCACGCACCCTGCCTCGCAGTGTATTCGTTGTCCTCTATGAGGCGAGCGAGGCCAAAATCAGCCACTTTACACACCAGGTTCTCTCCCACCAGGATGTTGGCAGCCCTGAGGTCTCGGTGGACATAATTCATTCTCTCCACATACGCCATGCCAGAGGCAATCTGAGGACAGCAAAACAAGCAAAAAAATTCAACACACTGCTGTAGAACACACTAGAGATACGATCATAGCAGAAATATATATATTTTTTTTTTAACAAAAAAGCTTGGTTATTTACATAAATAGTTGCTGGATCAAAAAGGTTGGGCCATTTGCTGGTTAATGTAGGATGTTACCAGAAAAAAAAACCTATTTGTCCTCATCTTGATCTATTCCTAATATCATTTCTAGACTCTTTTTACACATTAATGTGTTGGCTAGTATTTGTGCCTGTTTTGATGAAATGTCGATTCTCTCCTATTGCTTTAACTGAACAGACTGCAATTTTTTAAAATTCAGTCACATGGGCATTTTCATATGCTTCGACTGGATGGTCAGATAGCGCACTAGTCAGACTCGCAACCCGCCTCTGTAGCAAACCGCACAAGCTCAAATGTATTTGTGTGGATTTACTATGAGATTATTTTACGAGTTTAATATTAATGCTTCTGCTAGGGAAGCTGTATGTGGTGAAGCTGTAGCTGCAGTGAAAGGAGATACCGGTCTATGATGCAGCACTCTGTTATGACGTGGCATCATAATGATTGTATTAAGAGGTGTATTGATTCAGGTAGAACACCACTGGATGCCCAGGTGTGAATTGCATGGCCTGCCACTGCTCAAAGCATTATTGGCATATTTGTGTTTAGACCAGTTAATTCATTGTTCTCTTATTGTATGTTTATTTATATGTATTTAAATTTCATATTCATTCATTCATTCATATTTATATGTATTTATTTATACAAAGTTTATTTAGTTTGAATATGTGGTCTAGTTGGTTTGAGATTCCATCACCTGTGAGGCCATGTCTACAAGCTGAGGTAAGCGCAGCATCTTCCCCATTTCTCCTTTTAAGAAGTCAAGCAGACTACCTGTGTGCCACAAACCAAGAAATAGCAGGTTTTATGCAACAAAATAAACATATATTGTGTCTGTTTTGCATATCTTTATATTTGTGATAAGTGTGGTTCATTTAGATGTGCACTTATATTGCAAAATATCTTTCTGCATTAGTTAAAGATAGAAAAAAATTAATCGAAAACAAAAAAATATATGTGAAAAGATAAGTAACTTCAGCTATATGCATACTGTGTTATTAGTATTAATATTACCACCACCACAATATAATTGCTGTGCTGGGAAGCTGAGAAAGACCCTCACCTTGGCTCATATACTCAGTGACAATATAAATGGGCTCTTCAGATACCACAGCGTACAGTTGCACCAGCTTCTCATGTCGTAGTTTCTTCATGACCTGAGCCTCCTGCAAAAAGGCTTCTGGAGACATGGTGCTCGGCTTCAGAGTCTTAATGGCCACTCGAGTTGTCCCGTTCCACGTCCCTAGCCAAACCAAATACGGACCAGACACACCAAATAATGAGCTAATCTATATTACAACAACCATATAAGGATCTAAGCTAATCATGCATGACAACAGCTTGAAATTGTAGGTAAAGGTTGCTTTTGAGCTCAAATTCTTTGGGGTTTCCCTATAGATACGCTATAAGGAAAAAGTATTGTATTTTTTCAGTCATATATGATTCTTGCCCAAGCTGTTACCACAAAGTCAGAGGCATGAATAGATGGCTTACATGGTTTGGCCTGAAATATCTTGAATGGCCTGCTATAGAGCTCTGACCTCAACCATTTCTAATGCCTGTGGAGTGAACGGGAATTCACAAATCTCCAGAAGTGCATTCCAAACTCTTTCCAATAAATGTGAATTTACAGATTACATTTATTATTAGATTAGCTGATAAATATGATAAACAATATGCTTATACAAATAACATAAAAGTTCACAATCGTTCACACAAATATTTGGAATATTGATCGTATTGGTATACTTTACATGTGCACTTCCAAAACAGAATTTATAAATAGTTATATGGAAGGCTAATTTCAATTATATACTATATTATTTACCCAAGGTGTTACTAAGCCAATGTTAGTTATTTAGTGTAAAATATCAGGGAAACAGTAAAAAATTTAATTTATGAGCTATTAAACAAAATGCCTTTTAGCATAAATAGTGAAGTAGTAAGAATTGGTGTAAAATATAAACCTGGACAATTAAAAGCTATAGTTGTTCTTACCCATCCAGACCTCTCCAAAACAGCCCTGTCCCAGTTTTACTTCAAGGCGCAAAGAGTCACGGGGGATTTCCCAGGCATCTCGAGCCAAACCCTGAGTCTGTGGTGGTTTCAGCACGGGACACACATCGGTCAGGCAGTGGCACAAACCGTCAGCATGTTCTGACATGGAAGAACAGATGGAAAAAAAAATGACTGGGAGAAATAAGCCAAATGTCATTGCTGATAATGTCATTGTTGTTTATTAATTGAAATAAAAAATAATGCAATCATCTTCACTGCAGCCAGAACAATGCGTTTGCTAGAGATATTGAGTTTTGCATATTCTTTTTTATAGTTACTGATTGCAACTAGCATGTATAATATAAAAATAAGCATTACCATTATTTCTTTCTGTTCATACATAATGCAACCGAAATATGTAAAAAAAAATCTTACCTATTCAGACTAGTGAAAAAAGTGCAGAAAATGTCACACAGTGAAAAGCAAAACCTTTATTGCTCTGCTATTGCTAAATTTCTGCATTGAAAAATAATCAGCAGATTATTGCTTTTAAAAATGTCACATGCTGATTTTGTGTAAGAAAAGGTAATTCCGCATTGCACTGCATTTCATTTTCAAAAGTCATACGGGAAGTTATGCTGCAAGAGACACGATTTCCAACAATAATTACAACACTGCCCAATCAGAGTTTTTCAAGAAAGTGTTGTCATAAATATGAAACTGCTAATTGCTTCACTGGTTCTTCATACCAGCTTAAATAAAAAAAAAAAATGCAGATTGTTATGACCTTCAGGTCACAGATCAAATTTCTTTTTTTAAATTTTGCATATACCTTACTATCTCTGTATTGCATTTGATGGTTTTAGTGCATTTTTCGGTGCCTTAACTTTATTATAGAAATTACTACTGTCATATTTTGAAAGTTATTGGACACAGTGACTTACTTCGGTAGTGGCTGACAAGGTGCTGAAGGTTATTAAATTGTGTGCGAGAGGTAATGTAAAAACCGCCACTGTCCAGCTTCCTGATTTTGTAATGCTTCACATTCAGCCCTTTAACGTTGTCGTAGTCCAGGACAGACAGACAGTAGGCCCCTAGAGAGTTGGTTTGATAAAAGCAGAACAGTGCCTTAAATAGCAAATTACAAAACAAAACTAAATCAGCATGTATCTCTGCAAGAATTTCAATAGGGGGCAGTGTTCCAACAACAATGGCATTAATGCTTCTCCCAAAAGCACGCGTTCTCTCATGGCTTCTCAGAGTTTAATAATATTCTGTCTCTTTCTATTTTTCTTTTCTTTTACTGTCTGTTTTCCCCCAATTACTATTAACTTTAGTCACATGACCATACAGACCAAATAAAAATGAAATCACTCGGGATATTACAGGCATTTGAATATATACGTTACCTTCTGGCATTCTCACTTAGTCACTGTTATAACTAGTCCTGCTGGAGGCTTTTGCAGCTTTTCTATCCATTTCAGGACATTTTATTAGGTCTCGCTTTCTTTGTCAACCTACATGTTGCTTGATGGCTTGCCCTCAGGACCTGCCTGACCCATCCTGATGTTCCACTTCTGCTTGGAGCCTCCTTCACCAGAGAATCACCTACCGCAGAATGCCCCATTTGGCTAGCCTAAAGTTTGCTGCAAGATCGCTGTGGATAGTTTCACTCTGAAAAGCTGTCTATGGATGTTCTTACATGCAAAATTGTGATCTAAATGCTGCACATGCATAGTTTATGCCCAAGACTCAGTGAACATTAGACAACTTTACAACTTGTTTAAAACTCTAATAAAAAAAAAAAATAAAAGAACCAGGGCCTCATGACTCTATAGGTCACAGCTGTAGATAGTTAATGATTCATAATTGTAATATCCAGTGTCACACAGAAAAGGATGGGTTCTCTTTCGAGTGTGGTTCCTCTCACGGTTTCTTCCTCATATCATCTTTCATAGGCATTGCTGTATATGATTTGGTTGACAGAAATACTTTTAAAACCAATACTCAGATTTCTGTAGGAGCTTCATGATCATGTTCATTGTTGCTCAAAGAACTATGCATGTGAAATTAAATTTAATTTCTATATACCATATACACCAACCAGGGATAACTTTATGGTCACAGATCAGGGACAACATTATGACCCTCTGTTGGTCCTTCTTTTGCTGCCAAAACTGTTCTGACCCTTTTAACATTAACAGCATTGACCTCTTTAGCAATTTAAAGTAAGGGGACTGAATAAAAGATTGAAAGTTCAACAAACACATATGGGTTGACTGGTCAGGTGTCCATAGGTCATAGAGGGTAAATCAGCTGATTAATGGTGACAGCATGATGATAATCTGCGTTATGCTTCCAGTAAACACCCCGTTCTTGTTTCACCCAGAATAACCCCTACCTTCCTCCCACCTCTTCAAACGCAATCACTCAGAAAGCACAACTATGCACACCCACATACACCAACAAACTGACTGATCTTTAATAAGGCCCGTTGGTGTACAGAGTACAGGAAAAAACAGGAATGTTTTATGTCAATTCAAAAAGCTTTGTGCTCTTTGTGGTGTAAAGCTTTCGATATTAAAAAAAAAGCCTTACCAAGCAGTACTGGTATTTTTTTATATTTATACTGTAATTTTCAGAGGAAAAAAAAACATCTATACTCACCTTTGGTGGTCTCACTTTCTCGGACCAGGAAAGTTCCCCTTCTGTTCTCAAGACTCAACAGCAACCGTTCAGAGTCTCTACGAGTGATTTTTCCAAAGAACCACCTGCAATAATAGAGGGGATGACAGAAACAGTTTATACTGCAGCGCTGTTAAGCTCAGAAGGTTTGAAATTATTTTCTATAACAGCAAGACGCATAAAAGTTCTTGCTGTAATAGGACCAAATATAGTATAATAAGTTTGTAAAGTAACATGGACATGACGCTAATTAAAAAGAAGGAATAAAAGAGAGGCAGGTGAGAAATTAGACATTCTGCAAGATTAAATACAAGTGATTGTATAAAAAACGGACATGCTGAGATCACACCACCCTGTGGTGGTGGTAGTTTTTTTTCACACAAACAGCATTATTTTGTATGTTTCTGATCTCTTTAATAATGTAACTACTGTCTGAAATAAGATAAGATGTTCTCTCAGGTCTGTCACATCCTAAGAAACTAAATTGTAAAAAGTATTCTATAACTATATTTAGAAATTTGTCAATGTACTGCATTTATTTTTACTTCCCTTTTGGTTTCCTTTGAAAAAAAAAAAAGTCTCAAGTACACTAGCTTCCTGTTTAAACATTTGTCTCAGTACAATATCTAAAGTAGCTAGATATTTCAGTAACTTGAAATAATGTACTTCACAAATGTTGGCATAGTAAAACATAATAGGGAGCAAGAAAATCATTTAAAAAATTACACAAAAGTGCATGATAGATGATGAAGACACTCCTGTAACTCAAAATTACCTAAAAAAACCTTTGAATAAAGTATAAAAAACAGAAATGACAGCAGTGGCACACTGAATAAAAGTTCAGGAAAACCTTTCTTCAAGTGAGCTCTTTGAGCTCTCGAGGGATCATGTTTTTAGAGTGTTTTGGAGTACTGGGATGTTTGGATACTCTCATCCCCCCACTCTCACAGGGTTCACTCAAGTTTGTTGACAGTGGTTTGACATTACGTTTTCCGTTAAACTGCACAATGTCCTTACTGTTATGTAACAATAAAGACAACTAATAATGTATGTTTGTCCCTCTCATTCTTTTGAACAGTTTAATGATACAGGATATTTCTTTGGAAGGTTAAACTCAAGAACCATGAAGAAGGATTTGGACTGTAATTAATATAAACAGTCTGCTGCTACAATGGCTTCGGACTACAGCTGCCATGAACATTTTTTGTATTCAAATGTCCAGTGAGCAGTTGATAATCTCAGGAACTATAATGAATGGATATTCTGTGATACTCAGATGAAGATGGGTTTGTTTTTGAGTCTTCTGAAGGTTTTTCCTTTTACAGTCTCAGGGAGATTTTCCTTACTATTGTAGCCACTGGCTTCTTCATTGGGGATATCACCAATATAAGGGATAAAGTTATAGTGACTGACTTATACATTTAAAGTTGGATTCACAATCTGTTTAATTCTGTAAAGATGTGATTTTAAATAAATTAAAAAACAAAAATGAAATTGAATTGTAAAGTAGAAAAAGCACAGTAAATAAGCGGAAAACATACAAAGCAGAATTAAGGGGAGCACTAAAAGTGGTAAAACATTAATTACTCTTCAGCCTGAATGGAGTCAGAAGGAGCGACGTAGTTGCTGGGGATGTAGCCACGTTGTCCTGTGGTCAGTGAACAGGCTAGCCACCAATCTCCTTCCCTGAAAGACACATGCACATCGGTGTCACTTCTCAGAATACTTTGCGGGCGTTCTCATAAATCCAAATTCATAATACCAGACTGATAAAAAAAACATTATTTAAAAAAATAAGCCAATCAAATGTCAGTGCAGTCTAAAAACTGTTGAAACGCACTCATTAGTACTTATGTTTAGGTGTTGATTGATGTTCTATGACAGCAGCCCTGAAAATTTTCCGTTTTATATTACTCATTCTAATATTACCCATTCTAATATTATCAATTGCTGATTCACTTATATGGCAGAAGCTCTACATTAACTGATTAAAAAGCATGTAAATGTTCATATGGTCAGGTTTTTTAAGAAGAGGCGCTTATTTAGTAGTTTTGCAAGAGCACTTTGCAACTGTAGGGATATCTTTGGTTTCTAGGGAACATGACAAGCAAAACAAACAAAAACAAAAAGCCTAGCAAAAGAATGTGAGTGTATCCATTTTAGACCCAGTGATAACAGGAGTGAACATGTTTCATTTATGTTTCCTGACATAATTACAATAAATAAATAAATAAATACAAATGCATAGACAGTGAATTGCTCTGTACTATGCCATACATGCCTAACAAGATTTAATGAGATACAGTGAAACTGAACAGACTACAATAATGAGAGTAATGGATTTTTATACAAATATTGACTTGACATATCATATCATTCTCACTCATCTTAAACCCATCTTAATAGATCTAAATATGGTGTGAAGTAGCCTATGAATTTGGTTGGGATTCTTACTCATATACTTTAATGTCCCCCTCACCTTCATTTTAGTCTCTGCTGTCATTTAAGCTGTGAATTATTAACATCCTTATTGAATTTAGAGAAAAAGGGGTTGCTGATTTAGCCTCAGCCTCCCCTGGTTACAGCAATAATGCAGGCATTTTCACATTGCAGAAAGCTGCTGACTCAACACACAACCTCCCAAAGCCCATGAGCAACCTCCTACATTCTTAAAACTCATTGCAAAAGCAAAAGCAAAAAAAAAGCCCATTACAGCTTGATTGATGACAAAAACCACATCACTGTGATTTGGTCACAATGTGCAAGTGTCATGAGGTGTTCAGGTTATAGGACCTTTTCTTTACAGTAGTGTAAAAACATGACAATGGTGAAAATGGTGGGATATAAATGTATTGAATGCCACTTGGTTGGAAATAGCAGAGCAGAACAGTGAATGAAGAAATTAGGAATAAGAAAAGCCTGCACACTGAAGTTCTCAATTTAATAGGGAAAAGTAAGATGGCAGCTCCTGGTAAAAACTCTGCAGACACAATCCTATATATTTGGAGGTCTGGGAAATACCCTTCAGTTTTGAAGTCTGGCTGCAAGCAAACCTGAAAAGGTGGAAAACTGCATTTGAAGACTTTTTCAATAGCAGTGTAGAAACATCATAGACATTTAAGACAGCTAGTCTTTGATTACAATCTAAGCCGGTTAGGCTTATGTCCATTTTGTAATGATCAAATCATGACAGTCACAGTGTGAGGAAATCACACTCCGCTAGAAAGCTTTTGGACAGGTTTAGACAGACTGACTGTTGATACCAACATATTTGCTTATATGGACCCTCATGTACACCACCTTCACAGAAGTGTTCCTTCTGCTTCAACATGAAAATCTAAGCAAAGCATTTGGAAATATATTTTTGCTTCTTAATAACAGTCAACGTTTTAATAGCGTATGCCTTGTATTCTCCAGAATCCGCCCCACTTTTTCTCCCCCGTCCCAGTGACACGCAATCTTTTTTCTCCGGAAGTGAAAAACTGCTTTCGACAAACAAATGAGCATGAAAAGATGACGTCGAAGACACGCATCGAGCAAGAGAGAAAAAAAAGCAAGCAGGGTTTACCTACCTGCAGTTCAGCTTTCTCCTGTTTTAAAGAGAGTCCGCATACAAAAGGAGATATAGGAGAGGAAGTGTGAAATAGATTCGGGATTAAGACAAAACAGACAGAACAAGAATTAGAGCAAAGTCACAGAGCTGAAAGACTGAAGAGCTTAAAAAATGGAACTCACAGCTGACCAGGTCAATAAAAAATAAACACACACACACACACACAACCTATTTAAAGCATGTGTCGTTATCAAAGCTTGTTCAAGTGCAAAGTAAAAAAAACCTAACAAACATAAAAATAACCAATATAGTGGCATGTGCACAAAAGATAATCAGTAACAGTACAATGGATATGCTATTAAAATATCTGGGACACTGTGTGTATTTGTGTATATATATATGTGTGTGTGTGTGTGTGTGTGTGTGTGTGTGTGTGTTTGTGTTTTTTTGGGGTGGGGGCGTTCTGCTCATTGTTCACATTTTTGGCTTCACCCTTCTGTTGAAAAAGCCATTTCAAATAATTACAGTGAACTGTAATCCTACCACAAATATTTGTTTCATGTCCTTGGCTCAATCAGAATTAACAAATCAGCGTTCATGTTTTTAACTGAAATTTGCATGCGTGATTATGGTCATTGTCCCATTCTCTTGCTTTCTCATTGTAACCCACTAAAAGGTCATGACACTATTTATAATAACTGTTTTTCATTAAATTTGTAACAAGGGATTTTGATTTGATTGCCTTGTTTCGAATTAAGGCAGATTCCCTGTTCTCAATGGAAGTGATGACAGCAATATAAGGAATGAAGCAAATGCCCTTTCACTCCTAGAAGGTAAGCAGAGGGAATAAATGTGCAGCTGTGAGCAAAAAAAAACCCCAAAAAAAGGAGTGTAGTGAAAGGAAAAAAAACGGCAGTGAAAAAAGTAAACAAAACCAAAAACACCATCTCCAGCACATCTCTCGCCTTTAAAGGGGGACCTTGTTCCTATGGTTACCAGACATTGAAGGAGGAGGTTGAAGGGGGGAAGGTTGTACAGTCCTTGTGTTAGCATGTGGACTTGACTAAGGGAGTATGACATTATGCATTAGGATGACTATATACAGTACAGTGTGTTTATGTGCTCTCTTACGTGTTGTTGACTATCTGAAGCCGTTCTCCTTTCCCGAATGACAGATCAGAGGCAGTGCGTGATTCATAGTCATACAATGCCACAAATGTAGTCACGCCTCCTACAGAAACAAGCACCAAACAAACAAAAAATGCAGCAATTTACAATCAGGGCGGATTTCATTAACTTATTAAGATAACACATTTTATAGGGGTGGAGGAAGTGAAATCACCAATGCTCTCGTCAAGTCTTACGGTACGGACAAACATCGCACTTGATTGAGGGCTATAGGCCAAAAGTAAATGTTAAATATGTAAATAATAAAATGAAAGCTGCCATGGTTTGCCTCATTTATGATTTCATAATATTTAAGAAAAAACAAAAACAAAATATAGAATAATAATTTTAATTACAGGCAATCTTCACTGCAAACTCCTATGTTTAACACACTATTGCTGCTTTATATTGTACAAAAGTCTTAAAGTAACCTCTATCATGTGATGGACACTCACACTTTATGTACATTACTGATCTGTCATATACACCTTAAATTGTGTTCTTATTGAATCTGTATTGTCTGTATAGTCTTGTATTGTCTAAGATTCTGACTCTAATAGAAAGCATGACCTGTAATCTGCTTAACTAATGCCACTTAAATAAGACTTCTAGTTAAATACTTATACTACGATGAAAAACACACCACAATCTAATTTATAATACAATAGATGCCTAATACAGATATCAATTACATAAACAAATACAAGAGTCCTGATTATTCTAAATTAGCCTGAATCAAACTCACTGCTCCTTACTAAATTTCAATTTACACATTTAGCAAATTTGAAATGAAGATGTCAGCCAGTTTCCCTCTTTTCCCCCTTGTCTTATATCAATGGATCAAATCAAAGGTCACCACAGGCCATCTTTAGCCCCAGGCCCTAGTTTGGGCATATTTAATCTACATAAAAGATGACTATGCTATGTTAGCATTAGAATTAAGGTTTGTGCTGGATTATAATTTTTTTTGTTTGTTTTAGTCGAAGTTTCAACATCTCTTTATATTCATGAGTTTGGAACGATTGCTTTGCATCAATTCAAGCTAATTAACATGCCTAATGAAAACGATGGTCAGATTTGGGAAAGTGTAATGCAACTTTCTTGTCTCGGGGTCCTGGCCTAGCTATGTTCCACCTGCTGTAGGTAGTTTTAGCATCCGATTATAAAAAACATTGTGTTAAATGGTTCTACAAAACAGTTTTAAAATGAAAATGTGAATCTTAAAAATTCTCAATGTCAGTCCAATAAGAAAAGCAAACAAACGCTTTACAGCCATTCCCAACAGACCATCTAAATGTCTCGTAATAGGTCACATCGAAGAGGCATCTGTTATCAATCTGAAGACATTTTAATCACCAAAGCCGTGTTCACACACTCACACACAGCAACTTACAGTGAAGATGTGACCAGAGACGATTCATTTTGAAATGATTACTTCTGGTAACATGAGCAACAGTGACTGTAGATGACTAGATGTGGGTCTGTTCAGCGACACGACAAAGGTGAAAAATGTTTATGCAAATATAGAGCGCCATGGTGCAGTGATTACCAATGGCGATCAAGAAAGCAGACTGCGTGTGAGCCAACAACCAATGGGATTGAAGAGATTGAAGGGCATGTCAAGAATACGGATGTGATCCTTCTTCTGATTTGTGGAATGTTACCTGAGTCACCCACTGATAAATGTAGGAACGTCGACTGTCGACTTCTCAGCACAATGACTGGGAATTTGCAATGATAAAATCACTGCATGTGTGAACATACCTTATACCCATCTCTAGTGAACTGTTTTTAACATATTACACAAGTAGGTTCATTCGCCTTCCCTGCTACCTTACTGTTATCTCATATGCCTAATCCCACTTAAAATAAATATATATTTCAATTTATTTTTAATCACTTATAATCCAGATCTGGTCGAATAAATAAAATAAAAATACAAAACACCCCCAAACAGATTTTCAATGTAAAGCTTCTCTGAGGAACCTTCTCTTATCTAGAATGCACTTCCATCTACATCTACATTTTTTTGCTATCCCTATCAGCGAAAGAGTGTGTTCGTGGTATGTACTAAAGCAGCCATTGTTATTATTGTTATTTTTGTACCTGCTGTTAATGTGAGGCTGTTCACTCCTCCAAACAAGGGCAGATCCGAATTATTGGTTAGATTCTGGGCGCCATGCCGTGAGCTATCCAATGCAGGGTTCTGGTTGGGTGTTGAGTTTTGCTGGTACAAGCTGAGGTGATGTCCGACAGTGCTGCCACCCCCACTGTTCATGCTAACGTTACCATCCAAACTCCGGTGCTGGCCAAGCTCTCTGGGTTTGCTCTTGTTTCCCCCCATGTCCTAAGCCTAGAGAAAGAATACACACATATACAAACTTGTGCATACGATACAGCATGTCAAAATTATTGTTTACTAAGCATTTTTTTTTTTTATCAATCAATCAACCAATCAATCAATAAATGAAAACAAAATTAAAAAAATATGGTGTGGTTAATTTTTTTTTTAAGTTAAAATTGGTAAAAGGGAAAAGAATGTGCTGAGGAAACAATGATTTGGGTGTGTGTACACATTAGAAATTTTGAGTGATGGACAACACACTCTAGACTGAGCTCTGCCATACTGTACAAGTGAACAGCTGCTTCTCTTTACACACCACTGCCAGCTGTTGCAATCAGATCTTCATGCTATGACATTTCTTCAGAGCCATTTTACACACCACATACCCACACATTCTCATTCTAAATACCTGTTCCACATTCTACAACCACACACACACACACACACACACACACACACACACACACACACACACACACACACACACACACTTATTCTTTGTGCAAACACCCATATCCTCCCACACCACCATCAACCCACCCACCCACCACACACACACACACAGACAATATTCTCATGTCTCTTCACTCTGGCAGTCTGATCAAGTCTCTGCTTGCTAGTGCTACTTGTTAATTCTCAGAGCTGAAAGTTCTTCAGAAACACAATAAAGGGTATATCTGTTATTTATTACAGAAGACCATGCTTCCTGCTTTAGATATTCGAAATGTAAATATAACAAAAAGTAGCTATTTAAATATACAACAACCCCTTATATAAAATATTATTCAAAATATACATTTAAAATACATTTCTGAAAAAACATAAAACCTGAAGTCACTACATAGCCAAAAGTATGTAAAAAACTGGTTATCACCCATATGGGCTTTCCCCAAACTGCTGCCAAAAAGCCAAAAGCAGACAAATGTGTCACACAGGATTTGTTTGTATGCTGATTGCTTTCACTGGCATCCCAACATTACAATGCAGCTGTGCACGAGGTTTGCCACAGTTGGTGTGGAAGAAATCGTTTGCACCAAGCCCTAACCTCAACCCCACCAAATACGTTTGGAATTACATGGAAGATCTTTTCTGTGGTCAAACTCATTAATGCTTTTGTGAATAAATAAGACATCCCACATCCATGTTTAAAAAATCTATTGGAAAGCCTATCCATAAGTGTGGATACTGTTAGAGTAGCCAAGGAAATCAGTTCTGGAATGGGCTCTTCAATAAGCACATATGGGTATGATGGTTCATTACCTTGAGAATTCGAAGCTATACAGGAATGTGTTTCTAGTTTTGAATAATTCAAAACAGTTTTTATAAGAAGATTTTTTTGCATGCGTGTGTTTTTGCCAACGGTTGTAAAGAGTTACCCTATTCACTGAGTTTCTTAAACACAATTTACTTTCTGACTGACTGAAGCTGATCGATTATCAAGACTGTCCTAGCTAGCAGTGTGCATGATTAAAAAAAAGTTCAGAGGACCCAGCCAATGCAAACGAGGTACGTACAAGTTTTGGTTACTGAAATATGTTTGTGGCGCAGAAGGTGATTAATCATCTAAACAGTTTTGTGCCAGAAAAGCATTGTTTATTTTATGAAGTTTGTTAATTATAAGCCTGGAAGGAAAAAAACAATAAAGAATATGAAGAGTTGCTAAAATATGATGCTACAATAGCAGACTTTAACAATCAACGATCATCTACTCCCAGTGATATAAAAGGCAGGTCTTTGTATGTACATTTATAGCATGCATTTATTTGGCAGAGGTACTTATCTTGAGAGAATTAAAAAAATAGCCTTGTACTAATCATCAAAAAAATCTATCTTCATGTATTTAGAATTTAGGTTTAGATTTTTTGGCTCCTCGTGAGTGCTCAGTGAAAATGCGAGTTCATATAAAGACAGCCAGTGACTTAGCAGTCAGGATTGCCAATAGAAGTAAAAAAAAACCAAATGCATGCCTTCCTTGGGATGGTGGGTCCAGTTGAGCTGGACTAGTGGCTTGGGAAGAACAGGGTGCTGATCAGAATTTGATAAGAGCCTTTGGGTAGGTGGGGGCTGATCCATTTTTGAGCTTTATGGAGAAAGGATCAGTGTTTTAATGGGGTACTTTGGGAGATTAAAAAGTGTCATTCTGGATCAGTTACTGGAGTTGGGTGGTACACTATAGAGTAAAATCGAAGCTAGGCATAAGTTGCATTACTCCAATCTAGATGAGAAAAGACTAAACAAGTACCTAGACCTAATCCTCTAGATGGTATAAATAAAAAAACTTACATGACTAAATGTAGCAATATGAGAAGAGGACGATGGACTGGGCATTGTTAAATGGCTTTAACAGAGTTCTCCAAGGAGATCACAAGATCTTGATGTGAGAAGGTATCTACAGGGATTTACAGCAGCTCGGTTTTTGTGGGATTTAGTTACAGTTGATGAGCTGTCTCCATGACGACATGTCTGCAAGCTACAAGCTGAGATCCGTGAACAAACATGAGTGTCTGAGGGAGAAAAGGAGAGCGGGGTTTGTGTGTCATCAACATAGCAGTGGTGTAAAAAAACGCTGCATAGAAGGAAAATTAAAAGACCGGGCACTGGGAACTGTGGTTCACCATTGGAGAGATGGCATGCTGCTGATGTATATCCCATGTATATTGATATGACTAGTGCTTTTTGTAGCAAGCAAGCCACTTAGGACAGTTAATTTCCTGGCTCAAAAGGATCAATAATAGTTTGCCTGGTCTAGCAGAATTTGTAAAAAGAACAACAACTGATTATTAAACTTCTTCAAAAGAGAAAGAAGAGAGAGATCTAATATCAGCTGGTACTTGCACATGTTCAAGTTTTTGGGGCTTTTTAACAAAGGCTAGTTCTCTTGCTGTTTTTAAATAAGTCGGTGACCAAAAGTTCATCTGGAATCATTTGCAGTAAAAGCAATAAAAGTAAGATGTTAATAGATATTCTAGAAAATTGGCCATGTGATGGAATTGTAGGAGAAGATAAGTCACAGCAACTCCTGTAAAATGGAAAAATGACAGAGAGGTAACAAAGTAGAATAGCAGCATAAATGGGAAATAGTGGCAGAAAATGTTTGAAACAGTTAGTGAGGAAAATGGTAGAAGTTGTGTGTGTGTGTGTGTGTGTGGGTGGGGGTTATGGGGGTTATAATCAGGTTCTGATTATAAGTGGTTACTACACTGATGTAAGGTATTTAATACTAACCCAACAATAGGTTTTTCAGCTGACAGAAGTTTGAAACTACAAAGTATTTAAATCCCTGTTCTTGCTAATTAGTATTCCCAATAGCATTTTGTTAAAATCAACATAATTCATGTGCTTTTGCCACTAGAACATTTGTGCATTTGTGCTTTATTGCAAAACACTGCACAGCAGCTACCATAAATCCAGTGATGCTGCTGTCCTTAGCTGACTCTGCTGGAGCTGGTCCATATAAACTAGAATCAGGACTGACTAATCGAACATTATCTCATGCAGAAAAAACTTACAGCCCCAACTACAGTTATTCATTTAGTGAAATTGTTCTTAATAATCAGGATGTTTGGCCTTGTTTTCTATTATGTTCTGTAATGAAACATAGTTGTAGTAGTTACTATCAGGACAGCAACATGCTGCCACACAGAAATTATGTTCACAAACACTGAACACACAAATCATAAGTGAATCATTAGTTTTATCCAGGCACAAATGAAAAACATCAATCTATCATTGCACATTAATAGATTCAGATGCCAACAATTTAGGGACAAGTTACAAAGTAACCTTCCACATTCAAGTTTTCAGACAACGAAAGTGCCTGTCTCTAAAATGGTAGTGACAGTAACAGTCATGGTTCATTCAGAACATTTGCCTAAGTGGCTTGTTCTGCTCCAAATGTGCTTTGGTATTTCATTGAAGCAACAGATTTAATTCAGTAACTTTTTTGACAAATGGTCCCTCATTAATTAATGATTTGAAAGTAAAAAGGGGACGGCACCTCTTCAATTTGAACTAGTGTAATTTTTGATAGAATTCTCAGTCATATGAAAAGCTGTCCAGGAGACATCACCATCATGCTTTCCCTCTTATCTGCCAGGTGAAGGGATTCCATTGGATCAGACAATGCTGAGTTTCATGGCTCCAAGCAGCTGTTTTGAAACGGAGCAATTTGGGGGTTGGTGCATATTTTCAGTGAGAGGAATTCGGAAATGGGGCATGTTTCTGAAAGGAGGAATTCTGGAGCCAGTGCATGTTTCAAGCTGCATGATTACATGATATTCTGTGATCCATCTTGAGAGTTAGTGTAGGGGAGAGACAGCAGAGCAGCAAAAGACTACTCCCTCAAATGTTGATAAATGGTATGTATTTACTGGCATATCTTGCGGACTTTCTCCTTGTCTAAAAGCCTTCATCAGTTGAAGACCGCTGGCCAAGTTTTGCTAATACTAGAGACATTTCAACTTGGATGAAAGAAACCCTTCACAGACAAATCTGTATACAGTCACACATTTACAGTGTGTGTATAGATATATGGACTGGCACATGCATGAATAAAAAAGAAAGCCCTTCAACACACACAATCTTCAGCATTTTGAATTTGGCACCTATTCACCATTATATACAAATTTATAAAACAGATTTTTCGACACGTCATAAGTATTATATTGTTTTAAACTATGCTAAGCTTTAGAAGAAAATTAGACATTCATTTCCAAGCTTTTTTCTTATTATTTATACCTTTAGCTACTTGAGCTGGGTGGAAAAGGTAACAAAAGACTTAAGAATTGTTTCTCTCAACTCTAGACAAAACAATGACGTCAAATTATTCTGAAACGTGACCTCTGTGTAACTGTGGAATAGTGATTTGAAGGCCAATTCAATTCAAAATAGCTATTGAAAAGCTGTTTGTTGTAGCCTGATCTACAAAGTCAAACTAGAAATGGCAATGCTGTAGCCCTTACAAAGCAGAAATATATATAAAAGTTAACCATTAGGAAATATACCAATTTATGTCAAACACAATGTGTAATATACTGGAAACATCTGTACTCCTGTTCAGTCATGCAATTATCCATTCGCCTAATCAGAATTGGCAGAATGGGGGAAAACCAATGGGGGTTGAAACTGCCTATTTGTAGAATCTAAAAAAACTAGGTGATTTTTTTATTTTGTCCTGGGGTGAACCTGTGCCCACTGCATCCACAAATTCCTGCTATCTGGCTGACAGGCGTGGATTTTTTTATATAACCTTTTTGCTCACTTTGGTTGTACATAGAGCATTCATTTGACTTAGTATATTGCTTAAACTCAGGGGAAACAAGACAGGAATTCACCCTGTATGTGATGCCAAGGCAAGTTTCTTGAAATGCATGCATTATATTCAGAGGTGGGAAGTACTGAAATTTAAATACTTAGTTACTGTACAAAAATTTTTCTGGTATCAGTAATTTACTTCACTATTTATTAGTCTGACAACTTTTTACTTTCACATTAAATTTTCACACAAATATCTGTACTTTCTTCTTCTTACATTTTCAAACCAGGCTCGTTACTTTCGTTTTTTCTATTTCTTGATATGTCAATATTTTGTCCTCTTATTGAGTGCCGTTTTCTGCCCATCATTCTATTTCCTGTCATTGCGAAGCTAACAATAAGCGAGGCAGAAGGCAACATAAAGTATGAGGCTAACGCAGATGAGACAGAAGGAGTCAGTGATGTAAACATGACTGAGAACAGAGACACTCCTGATCACCTGACCATCATTTCTCTACTTATGTGCTTTATTGTGGTATTTCAGCCTGGATGCATTCATTAGGTAACAAAATGTTTAATTCATTTTGCATGAATATATTAATTAGGCCTGTCCAAATGAACGCATTAGTACCGTGTTAACGCAAATTAATTTTAACCGCTCAAATTTTATTAACGCGTAATTAATTCAGCGCACGTCTGTTTGAACATTTTAAGTAAAAATCTAAATAATTAAGTATAAAAGAGGCGAAATTAAAACCTAAAATGCAACACATTTATTCACGAAGTCCTTTCTTTACTCAGATATAAAGAAGAAAAGAACTCCACTGAAGATTATTTTTTATCAGCGTACCTTTGTTTTATTTATGCCGCAAGTCTTAAATAAAGTACCAAAATCCACCATGATGCACACAGTAAACCCTCTGGGGTTGACAAACGCGCCGGCACGATTTGTGCCATTTTTGTTGTCTCAAACACGAAATACACTTTTTTTTTTTTTTTGTTTGTTTTGTTTTTTATCGTACAGAGAAGAGCAATACATCATTTGAATCTGTAAAGGGTCTTTTATTTGTATACACAACAAAACGCTGTGCTTTTGTAAAATAAAGAAAATACACAGGGCGCGCCCTCTCTGCCGTCTCTGAAATCTCTATTCACAGACACATAAAACAACAGACATAAAACATATATGAATAGAAAGCTCAAAATGTCTAGTTTAAATAAACCAATTCACTTAAAAAACAAATATCCCTGATTATGTAATCCGTATGGGAATTAGAAGAGGTACAGTTTCTTCAGTATCACCTCATTAAACGTCCGTGTGGAAACATAGCAAAGGTTCCATTTGGTGTCCTGATGATTTCGAAATTAAAACACCATAATTACTTTTAAACATTTACAAGTTTATTTTGTCATCATGCTGTATGTGGAGTTTGGTTTCACTAATAATAAATATATATTAGCATAAAGCATCAATGTTTGTCTATGCCCATGTTGACCAGAGTATTAAAAACGTGAAAAGTATTCATTTAAGCTACATTTAAAACAGATAATGTGCGATTAAGTTGCAATTAATCGTGAGTTAACTCGCAACAATCTTGTGATTAATTGCAACTAAATATTTTAATCGATTCATTTAAGTCCTAATAATATGAGGTGAGATCCAGTTACCAGCATGACACTAAAAGCAGTAATGGCTGCTTTTTACTTAAGAACACGTCAAAGCCCAAACTTCTTTACTTTAACTTGAGTAAAAAAGACCAGAGTCTTTTAAAACATGAGTATCTGTACTTCTACTTAAGTGAAGGAAGTGTGCACTTTTGCCACCTCTGATTATATTACACTATTACACTTCTTGTCCTATGGCACCCATTACCATAGTGAAAAGAATCAAACCTTGAAAATGCATTCACGCATTACGTTTTTCAAGGTCTCTGATGCGATAAATGTGGTTCGTTTGAGTGTTACTCTGGTCTGGGGCCTTCTTTAATTACATCCTACTCACTCCAGCTGTTAATCACTTAGACACATAGAGAAAAAAAACTCAAAGCAGGTATAAAACCTGCAGCCTTCAGTAAGTAAAAAACAAAACCTCCATTTTGACTCCATTAGCCTAGCTGTCACAGTGTGCTTGTGACATTTAGAGAAGAGCAGAACACTATAATACAAGGTACAAGGCTGTTCGAGATAGCCATCTTGCGTTTCTTGCATTTGCATTGATTCCACATTAAATGTGCTACTTGTCTATCTAAAAAGGGCTCCTATAATGAGCTTTGTGGCATATTAAACAGTTTATCCCACATGCTTGGCCATCAACTTAGCATATTAGGGTCAGAGGGTAAGCACTAAAAGCACCCCTGCAAGTCTTTACATGAGCTTTGTGCCAAGTACTCTTCAGACAGAATGAGACTTCCAGACATATGTCTGTTAAGTAATGTGACTGGACAATGTCTATAATTATGTCTGACTTGCAGGAGTGTCTGCACAATGTACATATTGTCATCACAGCAGGAAATACAGTATACAATATTTTTGGGTTATTATAAACTACAAAGTACCACATTTATAAGTTATACTGTATTTCTACACAAATGCATCTTTAATAGGAGTAATTACCATTATGCCTTCAGGAGTATTTTAGTATTTCATGAAGCTAAGCTTAATCGTTATAGAAAGGGAAGCATGCAAAGATACCAACAATATTTCTAAAACCACCAAAAATGTTCTTCTTCCAACACCATTTTGAACTGTGTCTATTTTTTATTGTTCAGTATTTGGAACTTAGACAATACTTTATTTCTGTTTGATTTTGGCAAATGGCAAGTGATAAGAAAGCTTACTGGAGTGTCTCCATCCTTAATAATAAAAAATAAAAAAAAGTGTGGAAATATTTTCCCACAGGATATGATGGAATCTTTCAGACAGGATCCTTCTTAGGATTTCCACTAGTTATTAACAGAAAGCAAAAAAATACAGCATAATCTTTCCCTACATTAGCATTTCGCCTCACAGCTCCGTCCGGGGTGCCCAGATTACTGTCTGTGGTGGTTTCTTGGAGGTTCCCCGCTATTCAAAAACATGCAGCTAGGCAGATTGTCTATGCTAAATTAGCCAATATGTGCTTTTATGGTGCCCTTTGATGGACTGTCATCCCATTTGGGATAAATTATCCCAGTGTAGCCCGGGATAGACTCTGGATTCAGTGGAACATTGTCTGGTATGAAGAGATCACTGAAAATGAAGAAAAGTAGGATGGGTGGATGCCATGCAACAGCGGTCACAAATCTAATTTAAATACATGCTCTATTGAGATTATGGAGCATTTAATTTCTATAATTACATTCAACTATTATTGTCATATTCTATCTGTGTTCTGCCAAATTACACCAGGTTTGACACAAGCTTTGAATTATAACAATTTGGCAATTATTGCATGCAGTATTTCGACATGAACATTTTACAGAAGCATTGCCACAAACATTTATGCAAAAAGAAAAGTGTGTAAATATTAGTACATTAATAACTACGTTACTGAATTCATGTTTAGAGAGTATTCAAATGGCATGGACCTGTACAAAAGCTGAACAAATAGTAATATGCACACAATCCTGTTTCATCCACACTATCCAAAGAACCTACACACACACAGTACTGTAAACAGTAGCCTCCACTGTTGACAAAGTTAGCTTGTCCAACTCCTACTCATTCTGAGCACTTTTGCACAGACAGACACAGGTCAGTCCCAGCACTTTCTTTTACATTATGTAACTCTACCTAGATGTCTGTACACTTTGCTTCTTTTAGAAAGCCCCAAAACCGGCATAACAATAAACGAGTTGTAGATTTGAAAACGAGTCACTGCTTAGTCAATTATTAAACCAAGCCTGAGTGAGCAAAGGCAAACTTGTCTCAATTTGTGATCAGTCTGTTATACAGTATCAGAATGAACACAAAGACACTGCAATTCTGATGTACAAAGCAGTTCAATCATCCAACTTTAAAAAAGAACGTTACTTTTGGTGCACCAAAGACAGACATGTCTACACAGTGCTGAATACAATGCTGAGCTCTTTGACAAGGATCACTGTGTCAGGAGAAGCAGGAGTCAATATTTACTCCAACAGAAGCAGGTCACTGGTGTTGCCATGAACATGAGTCTGTGCATTCCTGAAACTGAGCACTTGCTGCTCTTTATGTGAATGATGTAGGATAACAGAAATATGGGTCAGCACCCTACATTCATGGTTTAGCGCATTAGAAGGATTATGAAGACTGATCATCTGTCTCTTCCTCTATTACATGTGTTTTCTTTTTCTAAAGGATGTTTGAAACATTCCCATGCATGTCGTAAGTTCAAAGGTCAACAGCTGTGAGCTTTTGAACTTGGAAGCCAGCATTCCATAATGCAATTTAAAGCATACTAACATTCTCAACCATAATAAAAATAAATAAATAAATAAACACACAATATGTTTCGACTTCTCATATTTGGTTTCTATTATGTCTGACAGAATAACAGAAAACAGTATGGGCCATAATTAACAGCTGTTCACCAGGGACATTATTTCACATACTTGAGTCAATGACATGAAATAATTAGGGTTTATAAAAATCATCTGGCCCACATGCAATAGCATTCCCATGAGGAGACACTTCTATTCTTCTCCACATGTTCCATCTAGCAGTCCCTTTCCCACCAAGAACACATCTGCATGCAAATGAATGTCAATTTCAAATCAGTCATTAGACACAAGCTTGTTTCTTACCCTTATGCTGAAACTATATTCAGTGTTCAAGAGCAGCTTTGCACTGCTTTCAGCGACATCATTTTATGATCGAGGATTCCTTTTTTGCCAGTCATCTTTATCAAACAGTAAACAAAATTCCACACAATACAAATATGATGCAGTTGGATTACAGCGGAATAATATAATACATTACTGTCAAATTTTGCCTAATCAGGAATTAACCTTGATCTCTTCCAAAGATCTGCAAAATCCTGGTATATGTACTGGAATAAATTATGGACAGGAATTGCATGGAGAGAAAAGTATCTGGGTAATACACACACCAAAGCGTGACAGGACACAACTGTGGCCAGCAACATAAGAAAAATGTTAAATTTTATTTTATTTGTATAGCACTTTTAACAATACACATAAATAGGTTTTAATATATGAATTTACAAAATGCAAAAAAATCATGCTGAATCCCTAGGTCCTATAAAGGTTCCACTGAAATCATTTGTGGTGTTTTTACCTTTTACCATACGGTTTTTTAAATTGCAGACCATAAATGTAAAATTATTTGTGTTTTAATCAAGAAAAAGTTGCTGCATGATTTGAAGTGCAATTTATGCAGCAATACATATAAAAGTCCATATACATATAACAATTTTTAAACATTTTTATACATATAAATATCTATATGTTTATCCCTATTTAGCAAGCCAGTGGCAACAACCCGGGTTATACCCAGGTCTGTTTATTATAGTTTCATCATTGTTGAGGTCTACTGTTCAGTGATTAATGCAGAACCGATCATGCAAATTGAAGTAGTAAATTATTTATATTAATTACAGTCCAAATACATTTTATGGTTCTTGAGTTGCACAGTTTGCACAGTTGTATTGCATTAGGATGAATCAGGCAGATCCATAAAATAGAAAGGAATAGAATCACTGGTACCTCATAAAGTGAATCCACTTGGACATGGTCAATCAGTAAGGAGGTTTGATTGTATTTGTGGACTTTTATACGTATTGCATATGTACAGCATCTCTTTCTTTATTATAACACAAATAATTTTACATTTCAGGTCTGCAATCTAAAAATCTGTATGGTAAAAGGTAGAAATTTCAGTGGAACCTTTATAGGACCTCGGGACCCAGCATGTTTTTTTTGCATTTTGTTTGCAGAGAGTCTTTCTGTCACTGTTGGGGGAAAAAAGAGGATGTGGACTTATGAATCATGTCTACTAAAAAAATTACTCACCACCCCAGCTGTCTGAGATTCTATTTTACCTGTGGAATCTAAACCAAGTGACCTCATAAAACCAAAGGTAGCTCAAAACAAACTTGTTTACAAAACCAGAGTTTATATTTTACTCTATGACATTGTTTTATATAGAGATATATTTTTTTACAGTTTATATTTCCAACTGATGGCTTTAACGTAAAAAAATTTTTTTTTACATTTTGCTTCTGCACACCACCACAAGGATTTGAATTAAAGGAAACGAAATGTGATAGAACATCTTAATAGCTTCAATTTAAATTCATTTAACTGAGGATCCTCAAATGTGGCAAAACAGTCACATATTTCAAAAATGAAGTTCAAGGTCTTAATGGTCAAAATGATTATTATTATTACTGTAGGAGAGCTGATGTACTGCAGTTGGTAGCTTTTATTAAACAGGAAAGCTATGCTACTTTGCAATACATTTAAATCCCTACCACCATCATCATCTGCAAACAATCATACTACCACTTCTCCATCTAAATATGGTCATGGTGTATTCAAAGAGCAATGATCTGTGGTCATGCATGCTGGGGGATGAGTAAAAAAACAGCATATTGAAGGGGGGGTGTGTGTGTGTGTGTGTGTGTGTGTGTGTGTGTGTGTGTGTGTGTGTGTGTGAGATAAAGCCCAAGATTTTCCTCTTCTCTTTTCAAGTTTACTCATTACTAATTTGGCCAGAAAGATTTCCCAGTGGAAAGAGGAATACAAAAAAGAGAACTACGTAATTTCACAGCCAAATTGGACTGTTGCTTTAAAACTTGAAACAACAAACTGCCATACATTAAACCTTGGAGGGATAAAAATGCTCTCAGCAGTAAAGATGTAACTAAGGTAGGTGACATTAATTAACAGTAAAATAATAAAAAACGCATATTTTAAAATACTCCTAAATACTCATATGCTGTGTTAAAGTTTCAGTTGTCTTCATATGCTAAACCTACAACTAGCCTCAGAATTACAGCTAAGTGCTGCAAACATGTGTACCAGGTGGTCAAAGACAGTGAGTGAGTCACCCCTGTCCCATCTCAGGGATGCATACCTCACTAAAAGGACAAGTCTGGACATCTCTCACACACCCAGAGCAGCTAATATACTAGTGTGTTAACTGTCACACCACAGCTACACATATATTAACCCAGGGGTGAAGCATTCTTCTCTTAATCAGGCTTCAGCATCTATCAACAAGTGCTGAAACAAAACCATTTATTTGATTAAGAACCAACCGAGTGTTAACATACATCATCTCCTTTCGGTTGCCCCCGTTAGGGTAGCTACAGTGGTCCTGTCCATCGTCGTCACTAACAAACGAAAACCTAAACATCTTCAGCTCTGCTACCTGCAGCTCCACTTCCTGTCTTTTAGTCAATGCCACTGTCTCTAAATCATGCAACATAGCAGGTCTGGCTTCCACTACTCTTTCCCATAACGTCATGGTGTGACTGATCAACTTTATTCCCCTGTAGTTACTGCAGGTCTGCACATCTCCCTTATTCTTAAAAATTGGTACCAGCACACTCCTTTTCCATTCTAAAGGCATCCTGTCACCTTCCAAAATCTTGTTAAACAATCTGGTTAAAAACCTCCACTGCTATTGCTCCTAAACATCTCCATGCTTCTACTGGTAAGAGTGTCTACTGGTAACAGGTTATAATCTAATGCATTCTCGTACATCATATACTTGACAGAAGCCAAAATGCATTGGTTTACACACACACACACACACACACACACACACACACACACACACACACACACACACACACACACACACACACACACACACAGAGACCAAATATCACATGGCTAGTGATCAGGGCCATATTCACTATTTATTTGAAGAAAGTTCTCCATATTGAGAGTCGAGTTGCACACATTTTTCTGGGCTGATTTTCTCTGCAACACATTCAAATTACTGTTTGAATTTTTTTTTATTAATCAGCAGTTTATAACATAGCACTAATTGTAGCACATTCTTATATTTGCTGTTTTTAGTTTTATATTTTGTTCTGCAGTGGACAAAGTATACAAACAATGTACTTGAATTAAAGTAGAGATCCACTAGCCAAATTGTACTCCAGGAGAAGTTCTTTCTTTAAACTTTCACTTGAGTAAAAGTACAAAAATACATGCCTTTAAATATACATAAGTATCCAAAGTACTATGATCTACTAAGTGCTATAATATTCCTATTATCATTTTTGTCACAAGACTCTTGTTTATGTTAAAAGACTCTAATGTTACTCTTAGCACACCAATCTATAAATAGAATGATATTAGTCAAAAATTGACATCTATTAAAAAAACGATCATGAGCCGAAAACTTTATTTTCAAGTACTTCAAGAAAATCACACAAATAAGGCAATGGGAGTTTCTTCAATCATTTATTACTCTCATAATGTTCTGCTTGATGTTGAACTGACACTGAACTGCATGTCTGTGCTAAGTAGATACCACCGAGCTGCAATCAAAGCAAGTTAAAAAAACAGAGCACGTGCTACCATACTGTAATTGGTGGCTTGCTGTGTGCTTGACCAGTTACATTTTTGTCCACTTATGAACAAAAAGGAACGACTGATTTCACAAAATGTAGTTGAGTCAAAAATAAGATATTTGACTTTGAAATGCAGTGATGTCTCCCCAAATGAAAATATTTCAGTAAAGTACAGATATAAAAAAGCTACTTAAGTACAGGAACGAATTTCATATACGTCATTACTGTCCACCACTGTTACACTTCACACACCACCTAATACAGCCACAACACGTGGTCTGTAGGTCAGTCACTGCTATTGAAACTAGTTTTTCTGAGTCGATATATTTATAAGATAATTTGAGAGTTTAGGTTGTATAAAAAATCTCATTGTTTAAAGCTGACTGAGAAGAAATCTGATATTTACAGCTATGTCTCTGGTTTTGAAGCGCTATGTGAAGAAAAAACCTTTCGGAAGAATTTAAAAAGGACATAATACTCTACCTTCTCACACTGCATTCCATAGCTTCTGCATTTTACAGCCTAGAGCATGATATTATGTGGTTATGTCACAATGTCAAATTGAGCAAGTTGAGTTGAATTGAGGCTGAGGTCACAATACTGTGCATTGCCACAGTCACCACCGGCTTGCTCATCAGGGACAAACATACACATAAAGAACCATCTAATTTATTCTTTATCATCGTATTAAGCGCTATACAAATAAAAATGAATTTAATTTAATTTAATGAGACTGACTTTCAGTAAACTCTTCCCCAGTGCAACTCCTGTGAAACTGTTGATAGTTGTCTGAATATATTATACTATTATCAAATATTATTAATATTATAAAAATGTATGCAACCCAAGTTGCTAACAAGAGAAATGCAAAATACAGAAATTAACTTATTCTAAAGAATATATTTTTAGTGTTCAGTTCTCAATTCACGACTATGACAGAGTTGCCAGAATTTCAGAAAGTCTACATTTTATATGCATTGCAGTCACTCTATAATAAAAAATACATTGATAATTTCTACCTTTTGTATGTGTATTTTACTGCCGTTGTCACCTTAATCTGAAGCCTTATCAGGTTCGGACTAGTGTTACTTGGAGAGGTGGGAAACGTAATTATTACCTGTATGTCTCTAAAATTTTAGTCCTGTCTGGATCTGTTATGGCAGTATTATTGTATGCCTGTCAGGACATGCATCTGAAAAATGACGACATATTTTACCTTATATAAAATGACTCATGCTGTATACATCCAGTGTGAATTGTTTCTATTTCTTTCCTTCAATACAATAAAGATTCCTGTATATACACTGTGGAATAAAGAGGGTTATGCCTCTGCCACTAGGCATTATATTTTCAAGTCTTCCATTAGTGCTGTCATTAAGTGATGAGCGTTTGTGAGCATTAACTCAAGATAGACTGCATGAACATTTGAAGGATTCGAAATTCTGAAAGTTTTCTTTATTCCTGTTTGAATTGTATTTTAAGGTACCGTACTTTCCGGACTATAAAGTGCACCCATATATAAGCCGCACCCACTGAATTTGACAAAGATTTTTATTTTAAACATAAATAAGCCGCACCTGTCTATAAGCCAAAGGTGTCTACACTGAAACTAATGAACTTTACACAGGTTTTAACAAAAGACAGTGTCTGTTACACAGCGTAACGGGTGAAATATGTTGCGCTTCATTTAGGAGCATAGTGGTATTTTGAGAATAGCCTCCGCCGCATTTTTCCGGTATTACTGCATGTGTGCAAGGCCGAGGAATATGTCCTTATTATTTTCTGATTCTCATTTCTAAGTTACTTTGACTAACCTGTAACGCTGTTGCCAAGAAAAAAAAAGCACGAGTTTTGGAAACCTGTCTGTCCTTATATGATTTCTGTTGCAACTGGAGTTAGCGAGCTATCCCATGACCCTAAATCAACGCGTTACAATGGCTTGTATCTAAACAGTAGCCTACCAAGAAAGTCATTGTTCACTGTCTTCCTCCTTCCTTTCACAATTATTTCTCTCGGGAGTTTATCTTTTGGCATCGTCGTGTGTTTAAAAAAACAAAAATGTTTTTTCTCCCGAAGCCATGCAGCTCAGAACACAGGTGAGACACATTCTCTCTCCCATTCCAAATTTAGTCCCCTTTGGGATAATAATATCCACTCGTCTGGGAAGACATCCCACTTGATTTCGGAATGTGGTTTTGGAGATTTGTGCTCATTTAGACAATGGTATTTAATAGGGTTGAGGTCAGAGCTTTATAGAAGGCCACTCAAGCTCTACCACTCCAATTTAGGCACTTCTCATAATAAAATATGTCAGTTTGTTTTAGAATGCAGGGTATGTAAATCTTAGTGTACTATAAAGTACATAATAATGATGAGCCTGCATACACCATGAAGGCGTTTCCAAGTCTGTGATTAATACAGAGACCAGTTATTCTTTGCGTATCAAATGTAATTCCTACACACACATCCTTTGTAGACCATCCTTATACCATTGGCAACCTTACTTAGAAATATATGGAAATCTTATCCTGTCTAAATGATATCTAAGGTTATTATGAACTATGAGAAAGTGCCTTGAAATACTCAATCTAATCAATGCACACTGACTACGCTGACCATTACTGTAAATGCTAGATTTACATTACCTTTCCCTGCTATAATAATTAGGTTTCATGTCAATAAAATCTAGAGAGGCTACACCTGTGCTAGGAATTGTTTTTTATATTAGATTTACCTGATACAACAGCAAATTCGAATACAGGTGACAGCCAGAGTTAATGGTTGTAACGTTTTGTATTACTCTGTAGGGTGTGTGAACATGCAAGAAACTCAACAGCAAAAGAACGAGCACATTCAGGGTCACATTCCTTATCCTGCCATTGGATTAATCAGGCCTGGCATTCAAACTGAAATACAACACAAATGGTGTATCAGAATAAAGGTCAGCCATCAAGATGGAGCCAGCAGTCAAATACCCAAATCACAAGGTTCTTTCTTGTAATGTACAGTGTCACGCTCAGTCATCAAACTGACTCACACCCTCTAGATTTCCATACCAGTGTGTAGTCTGGCAACTGGAGCAAAGCTTGATTCCATCATTGTTCTGGTTTAAATTTCAATATACAAATCATTTCCTCCAAATTCATGCTTCTGTTAGCATATTCTCTCACACTAAATGTTATGGTTTCATGAACAAATGCAGACAACATTCAAATATAGTGTTGAAGCGCTATTAAGGGCTAAACCATTGGCTTATTATTATATACAACATGCAAGGTTAGTTTAGGTCATTCTTGGAAGAAAGAAAAAAAAAATATTATTTTAAGTAACCCACAAAATTCAGACTGTTCTGCTTTGTTCACTTTGTTCACAGACTTGCCATATTGGTAAATTGTTTATGCACCAGCGTGCCGTTTTTTGAGTTCATTCAGTAAGGGAAACATGGTTCAGGTTGGTTAATGGTTCACATAATAAAGGCTTTATTTGTAACAATATTCTAGAAAGGTGCTTGGGTCAGAGCATGGTACCATGCCCCTGGAATAGAGAATATTAAGGCCACTCTGTGACTGTGTATTAACGTATTAATTAACCAGTGAGTAACCACAGCCACATTGAGATCATCTAATAACATGACTTATGCATTGGATTCCAGTCAAATCTAACTATTATAACTGGAACACCGAGGAGAAAAGTTCATTCCTGTTATCATTTACATTTACACAGCCATATATATATATAAAATACAAAATGCAGAAAGTGCAAGATTTTCCAGTGCCTGAAAACTAATATTGACTGTTACAAAGCACTGGCACAAAGAGACTCTTTCCAAAAAACGTTAAAAAAAAACTTTACTTTGTCTAAGAATATGCATTGTTACTATAGAAACGTAAATGTATTATAACTAGTGCATGAGTTCACGGAGTTCACTGATTTGAATTATAAGCACAGTACTGCCAAAGCCGCTGTTTTCGAAAATTAAATCAACACAGACTGACCTGATCCAATTGTAGTCCATTTTAACCAATTTAATTCAAGTCAAATCTAATTCAACAATGCTGTAGTAGAATATACTGTATAATGATAATGTCCATGCTAAAAGCATTGCGTGGGCAGGTTATTTTTATGAATATAGCCATGTGTTGTGATTTTGAGACCTTGATTTAGTATATTAAGGCCAAGTTCATGCAAATAATGTGCACAACTTAATGCAATACACAATTATTGAATAAATAAAATATTCTTCCATGTCCTCTCCAGTGTTTCATAATAATTTTTGGAATTCCTGTGTACTGTGTAAGTATTTTGTGCTGGCTAGAAATCAGTGGAGTGAGTAATAAAATAACCAATGCATTAGTTTATATTAATAATACAAATCAATATTAATAAAGACTATGGAATGAGCTTATGAGTCATGCTCATGGCATTAAAGCTCAGACAGGACAAACAAAACAAATTAAATATGGTTTCACAGCAAACAGGTGAGCTAGAAGCTAGTTCTTCTGGGGGTGAAAATATACCTTAAAAAATAAAACAAAAAAAGCTCAAAGCTCTTCTGGAAATAAAACATCAAAAGGTGAGTTTTAGAGGTATGAATTATGATCAACAGGGGAAACAAAGTTTAGAAACTAAATTACAAAAATGATAGTGGCAAATAAAGTATAAAAACATGCAAAACAAAGATAAGACATTTTTTTAATGGAAGTCAGATAGCAGCACTTTCAGTTCATCCACATCAACTCAAACCAAATCAGCTACAAATATTAATGAAAGGCATTTCATCTGAAAACATTATTCATAAGCTAATAATTTAAAAGTTTTATCATCAAGTGGTTTAGAATTTCAGCCGCTACAGTAAATATCAGCCTACTCTCGTCATCAGCCATGCATTCTGAAGACATTAATACTAACCAGGTCTTAATAACAACATGGCCTTGAGTTTGAGCTACAACCGAAACGCCATAGCCTTTTTTAGACAAAACATATGAAAGCACAAGTTAAACAGTTTAACTGTGGCTGTATTTCAGATTATTTATGATACTGTATCACATGAGGAGGAAGCCCACATAAGGGATCCTTACTGCACAAGGTCTCCTCCAGCAAGACAGTTAAACAACAGGAAAAAAAAAGGTTTCTGTCACACTAAATCTCAATCTCGTGCTCCTTTTTCGTGTCACCAGAGTGCACGAGAGGTGGGAAAAAATTCAGAGGAAAAAGAAAGGAGAGAACAGAGAAGGAATTGAGAAGTGATGTACAGATTCTGTGGCTTCTCTCTTCTCCCGAGCTGACAGGAAGTGAACCTAACTCTCAGAGGACAGAGTCACTCTGTGTTCCTTGTAGAGGAACTCTCACATCACATCTTCCATTCTAATGGAACAGACGTGTATTGGTGCAGAGTATCAGATCTGCGGATGGTAAGCCACATCATCCATCTGACGTCCTTTTCACCTCATAATAACATCCCACAAGTATTACAATTATTTAAAACTTATCCTGTCTCTTTGTCTTATTAGTTCTAATAAAAAAATGGTAGTAGACAAAATGTAAATGTGCATAAAGTGAAGTAGTACAACAATATAAAATGATGCACATTGCTGTAAAAACTTGATTTTTTTAAATTGACATTTAATATGCTCCATTTTAGACTAGGCTCCTTCTCAGGTTAAAGGAACTGAACACTGAAGTTAACACCCCTCCAGTGACTGGTACTGAGCGAGCATTGCCCTTCTTCCCATTCTCCAGAAGCCTGCCCTGCCACAAAAACCGGTAGCATTTTCCGAGTCAGCTAAGTGTCCTTGAAAATCACACTGAGCTAATTAGGACCAGAAGTGGGCCAGTGTGACAGAAAATGATGAGGCAGTCACATATGCTGCCAGGAGTGATATGTCACAAGCTCTTTGTAAGACTGCAGAATTTCTCTCCTGGTGGTTTAAACTGAGAAAAAAGAGAGAGTTTACACTTGTACGTTCACATTTATGACATTTGCGATATCAAGAGCGACTTACAACTAAGCAGATGATGGTTAAAGAGCCTTGCCCAGGGGCCCAGCAGTGGCAGCTTGGTGGTGCTGGGATATGAACTTGTGACCTTCCAATCCAGAGCCCAATGCCTTAACCACTGAGATGTGTCTCAGTGCCACCATCTTTAGATGTCTTAAATAATTTAGAATGTAGCACCTTTGATAGCAGATCACTCACATTTTTCTGCAAAATTATCGGAACATACCATTTTAAAGTAAATTAAGTAACTCACACTTAATATGAGGTTACTTGTGATCTCCATTCAGTCCGTCAGTTTAACCCTTCAGAGAAAAATGCTCAATTCAGTTACGGTCCGGTTAGTAACTACTAAAATCCATGCCACAAACATGGTCACAAAGATAACACTTTTGTGTTGAGAATGTTCATTCTCATCTGAACATTAATTGAAGCTCTGTGCCTGCATGATTTTTCACTGCTGCCACGTAAAAACTGTTATTTGTAGTTATTTCATTTGTTTCCAGTCAACAAAGCCATGAACTTCCGTACAGTTGCTACAATTGCTAGAGAATACACGAGTAGACGAAAAAGGAATGGTCATGCCCGAAGTAGCAGCGAAGAAAGCACTGTAACCTGATTGCACAGCCAAAGCATTTTAGTGCAAAGATTCTGGTAATTTTGTCTCATTCTAACTGTGTACAATGACAAAAACTGTCCTAGAAAACTATTATCTAAAAGAATTAAAATAAAATAACATTTTGGCACTGATAGCAAACGAATGAGAACGTATGAGGCCCTCATATGAATATCTACTGATATAATTGTATTAAAATGTTTGAAGTAAAATATTTGATCAAGACATTAAGGTATTTTAGTTTTAGGTTTTACTTTTTGATTACGATTCAAAAGTAAAAATACATTATTATACCTCTTTGGGTAAGAACTCTATTCTACTCTGATTCTAGTTTAAAAAAATAATGAATGTATAAGCTGTCATTTGCCAGCATTGTTAAATGTTACACATGCTAAATCAGTCATTGATGCAAAACTGACTGAAGGGATAAAAATAACAATCGAGTTATTAGTATTAGAATTTTTTTTTACAAATATTTGATAGATATGTAAGTGTTAATTATGAGCATCTATGCTGCATCTATAGTAGTAATCCAGCTGTTGATTATATTTATGCTCTCCATTTTGTCAAATTCACCTTGTGTCTTGGCCTTTTTACCAAAATGATTTATAAGTAAGAGCATTAGAAAATATTTTAATTAACTGTGTCACACTGTATGCAACTGTTCTTATTGTTACCGTGGTTTTAAAGCTGAACATTCATTTTGAACAAAGAATATATTAATCAGAACTACCTGTGCGTTCACCAGATTTAACACACAACCTTCAGCCAATCAGAATTAAGCACTTAGAGCCTTTAGTTCAATTGGACACAAGGACTGTTTAATACAATTCTCAATTTCCCAGAAGCTCCTTTCAGTTTCTTTCCGAGAATTCTTTCCTAGAACTTCCTTTCAAGACCTCCCTCATACACATCTTAAGATGAAGCCACTTTTATCCTTTTGCCAGACATCTAACAAAATTGGGGGAAACAGCAGAGCCATTGATTCTGTGGCCTAGTGTATCCATGGACAGAGAGTTTCACTGTATTTCAGACAAAGGCTCCAGTACATTGGCATGCTTCCAAATTAACAGGAATCTTGCCTTCAAGAGCTGATTTTCCAGTGATCTCATTCGAGGCGGGTGAAAAAAATCTTGCATAGCTTTCACTCTGAAGCATTCACAGAATTCCAAGCGGCGTTAATTGGCTCTTCGCGCCCCCTTCTCTAAAAGGACCATACTGGCTTTACAAAGTCTAATGAAGGACCATTAATTAAGTTTCAAAATGGCATACACGCAGTTTCCACAAGCTGTCAATGTGCAGGAAAAGAACGATGCCTGTGGCAATATGGCATAGCTTTCATTCCTTAATAGTTTTAACTTCAACATAGATTTGAAACAATGCATTTTAATCATTAAACATTCTTCGCATGGAAACACTTTCTTATCAGTGCTTAAAAACTTGAACGGTTGATCTTTTAAGGGTTGCGTGCAATGGGATAAGATGTCCGATCTGACACACATCTGCGCTCATTCCTTATAACCCTGCTGAAATCCAGCTGCCAGCTGCCAAAATACGGGCCAAGCTGGTAGACCATCTTTGCAAACTGGTAAAAAGGAAACAGTGTCTGAATTACCTCTACTGATGATTTATTGTATATTGTATACAATTTAGTCAGGAATTAGTACACTGAAATATAACACTACTGTAGCTATGAATTTTATTTATTTTTTACAGACAACCTGGACTTTTCAACAGGCAAACAAGCATCCAAATATCACAATAAGCATCACAAAATCTAGTGTCAGCTGCACTATTAGACTCTTCAAGAGTTCCTAGGATGTTTCTCATTCTTCCTAATGGGTGGCTACTTTTCACTTTTAACCAAACACAATAACAAATTCACCGAGTACATTAACATAGTAGTTCTATATTAATGTATTAATGTAATATATTTAGTTATTTCTAATGAAATGTCCATGAAGGCATAAACACACACACACACACATCTGATATTACATTTCTAACTATATTTAATGTCAATAAATGATTATAACTATAAAGAAAGTATGTTTCTTTAAAACAAAAAAATGCCTCTGCTAGTTTGGGAGCTTCTGGTTTAGTTTCTGAAGTGTTTTATTGCTCTTGTGTTGCAGTACTTTTCCCAAAATTAACATTTCTTTAAGGGAAAAAAGATTCATATTATTAATCTGTTTAAAGTGAAATGTTAATGCTACTAACATCAATGCTCGCTTTTATTCCTCCTAACTTTATGTTTTTTAGATTAGTGTTTATTTTCCTAATGATTGAGTTTAACACAGAAGAAACTAAACACACACACACACACACACACACACACACACACACACACACACACAAAATGATGACTTAATCTCCAGTACATTTGCTCTTCTAAAGGCTTTAAAGTACATTTCAGAAGCTTTTCAGGTTATAGAAACAAAAAGCAAATCTTTTTTTATCTTTCAATCTCAGCTCTGTAGTCCTAAAACTCTGTACATGTTACCGGCTCTGATTCTTAAACCAGCTGGAGAAAAAAATAATAAAATAAAATCACAGATGTTTATTTTGAGGATGTTTTGAGTCATTTAGAGTGGGAGCTTAATCATGAGCACATGACAGTGCAGAAGAGAAGATGCTTCTTCATTAATAAGAGATAAAAAAAAAAAAAATACCCAACCAGTCCTACTACTTTACTGTCCAGGAAGTGCAAATAAAAATAAAACGGCTTGGGAATAAAAAAAAAAACTGGGCTTTTATATGAAAAAAAATCCTGCTCTCAATTGATCTTGAACTTTTTCTGAATGATTTTTTGGAAGATGAGTGAAAGAGGAAAGTCAAATAAAGGATAGGAAAGAAGTCACTGTGTCGGTAGTGCATGTATAATGTCTGCTGAGCGTCTGCATGAAGTCTCTGAACACCTTGTTTCAAAAGAACAAGCGACACAAAGTATAGGTGCATCGTCTACCTTCTAAACATCGAGAATATAAGAATGAGAAGAAATAGTATTTTGGGTCAGGATAGTGGGCTACACCACCATATTTAACGCCATGCCTTGTCTTGTCTTCTAGGTGGAAATAATTAAAGCAACACACACTCACCCCGGCGTTTTCCTCTCGCGCTGCACCGGTCTCTCGCTTCACACACACACACACACACACACACACACACTCACAGAATAGTTCCAAGAAGAGCTAAAGTCAGATTTCCATTGTCCAGAATGCACAAGCAAAAAAAACGACATGCGAGACAGAAATTCGCAGAAGGAACAGGGGAGGGTTTGTGAGGTCATAACTCTCCAGCTGCAAACATCCTAATTATCAGCAGTGTGTCGTAACGAAGGGGATATCCACGATTCCGGTAGCTGGCATCCTACTTTTGAGCATACACACCTACATATTTATGTATAGACCAATATATTTTGCAATTCATTGCCTAGCCTATAAAAAAAGATTACTATGTGGTATAAATAACCGACGCCGAACAGAAGAAACCTGTTACAATGAGGCAATGAGGGACTGCCCACAATGCTGAACGTGAAAGGCATGGAAAAACTAGGAGGGGATAAAGGCACAGAGAAAGAGACACTTACAGGCTATCAGCAGCAGGAGGCGACAAAAACCAGTTCTTATAAGGAAACGATATTATACAGAACATTAAGGTCCAAAACTCTGAGACTACATTGATCATTTCAGGTTTCATTTAAGATTATGTAATTTTATATTATGCACACATATATATATAGTCTAGTTGATTAATAGTTAAGAAAAAACACTTCTTTTAGTAGTTTGATATTTAAATATTTAAGATTCTGCACTAGCTCCTTATTAAAATACACAGATCAGGCAAAACTTTATGGCCACCGGCCTAATATTGTATACCCTTTTGTTGCCAAAACAGTCTTAAGAAACAGTTCCTTCGAGCATTAACAGCATTTCCTTTTTTTTTCTTTCTTTACTGTTTGAGCTAAAGGAGCTCGTCTGGCACCACACGAGCTAGCCTTCGATCCCCACGTGCATCAATAAGCCTTGGCCGTTCATGACCCTGTCGCTGGTTCTCCACTCTTCCTTCTTTGCACCACTTTTGATAGATACTGACCACTGTAGACAGCTAAGACCCCACAAGAGCTGCAGTTTTGCAGATTCTCTAGTTGTCTAGGCATTACAATTTGGCCCTTGACAAACTGGCTCAATACTTGCACCTGCCCTTTTTTCCTGTTTCAAACACATTAACTTTAAGGTCACAGTGTTTACTGGCAAGCTTAAGTATACAATGTCTTAAAAGAAGAAAAAAGGGGAACAAATCAAATACTAAGTTTTTACTTTTACTCACATTGTTGGCAATGCAATCATTTGCACAACAAAAAAAGTAAATATATTAGAACTGATTCCAAAATGTAAGTATTTTCAAAAAGGGGCTGTTCAGGTCTACCAAGTGTCCAGAAGAATTGTGGAACTGTTCCAGACTCTCTGTATATACTCCAATAGTAAAACCTACCAGCCAGCTTCTTTATAAAACTGCAAAAATTATACCTGAGACTACTGACTTTTCTAAACAAATAGTTTGTCACACTAAATGTTAACTTTGTTTAGTTTATTTCTGTTTACTATTGTTTTTCTTTAGAATTAATATAAGTAGAAATATTAATTTAAAGCACTCAGTTAATAATCAAATCCATTATTAGAGTGTGACCTCAGTAACTTTGAACATGTCATGGTTGTTGATGGCAGGTTTTGGGTTTTTCAGACATTTCAGCAGTCGCTTGAGTCCACACACATTCAGAGAGCAGCAGTTTTGCAATTCTGATAAGAGAGATCAGAGAATGGCTTGACAGGTTTGAGCTTGCAGGAATGTAACAGTAACTCTAACCATCCAATAACCATCCTTTATAAAGATGAAGAGCAGTAAAGCATCTCAAATTGCACAACACACATTAAACTTCGAAGTGGATGTCCACATCAAGTTATACTCATGTCAGTCAAAATCTGGGTCAGAAATTAGCAAAACAGAACACATGAATATTAGAAAAATGCCACATGGAAAGAAAGTACAGTTGCTTCAGTATAAATATGATTGGTAATGTTACTTCACTTCATATTGTGAAGTGAAGGAACATCATCTCTGCTGTCTACCTGTCACAGAGAGCAGTACAGAACAGTTAATTTTTCCCATTTGAGTACTATGAGTATATATGTATTGTTGTGCCATTGTCTTTGTATTATTAGTTTCCATGGAGGCATGAAGAGAAGGGCACAACAAAGAGAATCCAATGTCAAAACTTTACTTATTAAAGCATAACTTTACAACAACGGGGTGATGCTCTCACCCAGTGCTGATGGGTTTTACTACAACCGTCCGCACCGGAACCTACTAGCATACTGCAGATAAACATAAACAAACAGTAAACCTACCTTTACGTAATGATGTAATAACTTCTGATCAGACGATACAGAACTCAGCATTAGCTCATATAAAAAAATTGTAACTTAACTTATAACTACCGTAATTCACTATAACAGTATGATCTGTATGATCTGTTGTTCACTGCTTCTTTCTTGTTGTGCAATAGATAGAGTTCAGATCCTGTTTCTTCAATGCAATTGATTTAATCTACTGTTAATTTATGTACGACATAAGGAATTTGTTTTGCAGGTATATAATTGTTGGATGTAACTTAGCACAATTATTGTCATCCTCTGCCATTTTCATCAGTTCTGATATTTATTATGGTGGCGGTCCATTCTCAGTTCAACACAGACATTGAGGTGTGTAAGTATGTGCCCCTGGTGCAATTCTAACAGGTGCATGGGCTCTAATTTGTGAAAATTATTAAGATCTGTTATCTAGAGTTTTATATCTACCTTGTTACAGTTTGTTTGTTTAGAGATAGAAACTATAGTGATTGTACCAGTTCAGCACAAGGATTCTTAAACAGGCGATTTACCTTGTGTTGGAAGGTTGTGATTTGTACCACTAAAGCAAAATTAATTTAAAACATAATCATGGATGCCTGGGTATTATTTTCCCCACATTGGACCACATTTTAAGGATCAGTGTCCTAGCTCAGCAGTAGTGGTGTTTTTCCGACCATGGATCTACTGTTGGATTGATATTTTTGCATGGTGGACAATTCTCATTGCAGCATCAATAATAGGTTCTCAGTACACCATATAGATATAGACCAGATATAGTGAATGCTCTTTGTGTTCCTTTACAGTTCACAACTACACAGCACAGCAGATTCTGCTCATGTCTACTGGAAAGCTTTGACTGTGTTACAACAAGGATGTAAAAACGTGCAGGTGGTAGGGGTGAAAGAGCTGGCAAATAAATTTTTTTTTAGAATAGATCCATGTGATCCATAAGGGGAAATGCTTACACTGGCATTTGGACAGCACTATTTTTTTCACCTCTAGTGTCTACCAACATTTATATTCCACAGATATCTCCCTATCAACAGATGTCACACACTCCCATACCACTGATCAATGAATGCTAGGTCAAATGAGGTCAAAGTCCGGGCTGGTTGCCACAATTGAAAAAGGAACAGCTGCTCCACTGATTGCTGAATTATAAAGTTGTTGGTTTGGCTAATAAGAGGAAGTAGCTTTAATTACGTGAGATGCTCATTCGAAATTGTAAATAATATTTCACATAGGCTAGACAGTTTTATTAATTGTTAACTAGCAAAGGTCAAATTGTAATTTATATAATTAAGTTCAGAGTAAGAAGTCATAAAAGAGTCCTATTTGACTGCTCTTTGCTATTATGGACCAAATCTTCACCTTCTTCAACTCCTAGCTTACTTTATTTCTTATTTTCACTCTCAAACAATTGCTATGAAGAGTTCAGGTAAAGAGTCGATCACTAGGCCAGATAAAGTTAATAATCTAGTTTGTGTTCTTGCTTCAATTTCAGGTCCAGGATACATATCACCTAAATTTTGTGTGTCTGTGACACACAAAAATACATTAGGTACACTATAAGGTAGGGATTGTTTGGGAAATATCACTATGTTTCTGTTGATGTTGTAAACGAATATTGGTACTGTTTAGAGCAGGATTCAAATTAATTTTAATAGCTTTTTTGCTATTAGCTTTTTCCAGAATTCACATATTTTTTAGCAAGAACTATAGTAGCAACGTGAGTTGGTGCTGCCCTCTGGTGTTCACTTACAACAACTCTTATGCTTCTTCTCCTTTTTCTTCTCCTATTTTTTTTCCTTCTTCTTCTTCTTCTTCTTCTTCTTCTTCTTCTTCTTCTTCTGACTGCTCTCATTAGGGGTTCGCCACAGCGGATCATCCATCTCCATACTACTCTCCCTGTCTTCCCACACCACATTCACAAACCTTCTCCTTGGTCTTCCTCTTTTCCTTCTTCCTGGTGGCTCCATCATCAGCATTCTCCTGCTGATGTAACCCATGTCCCTCCTCTGCAAATGTCCAAACCATTTCAATCAGGCCTCTCTCACTTTGTCCCTAAAACGGCCTACATGCACAGTCCCTCTAATAGGCTTATTTCTAATCCTGTCCATCGTCGTCACTCCCAATGAAAATCTCAACAACCTTAAGTCTGTTACCTCCAGCTCCACCTCCTGTCTTTATGCCACTTTCTCTAAACCATACAACATAGCAGGTCTCACCACAGTCCTTAAAACTTTCCCTTTTACTCTTGCAGATACTCTTCTCCACCCACTCCACCCTGCCTGCACTTTTTTCTTAACTTCTTAAACACACTCTCCATTATTTTGCACTGTTTACTCCAGGTATCTGAACTTCTCCACCTTCACCTGCAACCGCACCACTCCACCGCCCTCTCTTTCATTTTCATGTCTGACTTTTATTCCCCTTCTCTCCAGCACATACCTCCACCTCTCCAGAGTCTTCTCAACCTGCTCCCTACTCTCACCACAAATAACAATATCATCCGCAAACATCATAGTCCATAAAGACTACTGTCTGACCTCGCCCATCAATCTGTCCATCACCACTGCAAACAAGAAAGAGCTCAGAGCCGATCCTTGATGCAGTCTACCTCCACCTTAAACCAGTCGGTCGTTGCTACTGCACACTTCAGTGCTGCCACACTGTTCTCATACATGTCCTGCACCACCCTCACATACGTCTCTGACATACCTGACTTTCTCATACAATACCACAACTCCTCTTGCAGGCACTCTGTCGTACACTTTCTCTAAATCCACAAACACACAATGCAACTCCTTCTCACCATCTCTAAACTTCTTCATCAACAATTTTAAAGCAAATAATGCTTCTGTGGTGCCCTTCCTCAGCATGAACCATACTATTTCTCATAGATGGTCACCTCTTTTCTCAGCCTGGCTTCCATTACTCTTTCCCATAACTTCATGGTGTGACTAATCAACTTTATTCCCCTGTAGTTACTGCAGGTCTGCACATCTCCCTTAAAGATCGGTACCAGCATACTCCTTCTCCATTACTCAGGCATCTTCACACCTTCCAAAATTTTGTTGAACAACCTGGGTAAAAACTGCCATCTCTCCTAAACATCTCCATGCTTCTACTGGTATGTCATCTGGCCCAAACGACTTTCCACTCTTCATCCTCTTAATCGCTGCTCTCGCTTCCTCCTTTCTAATCATATCCACTTCCTGCTTCACCATCTCCACATCATCCAACCTTCTGTCTCTCTCATGTTCCTCGTTCATCAGCTGCTCAAAATACTCCCTTCATCTTCTCAACACATTCTCCTCACTAGTCAACACATTTCTATCTCCATCCTTTATTGTTTGAACTTGCAGCACATCCACTGAAGCTAGATTGTAAGCTATATCTTTGAGTAGCTGTACTGTATGTAAAGATCTACACCAACACAAACAACTTAAAACAAATGTATTCATTATGTGATTAATGTTTTTAATGTGATGACTGTAGCTTAAGGGGATTGTGATTAAATAGCTGATAAAAAATAGGAGAGGAACTGTCTTTAGATTGTTTATATTTAGATTGGGCATTGTCCCTAAGGTAACACTGGCATTTAAAAAAGCACTATTGCCTTACCGCTTGTCACTATCAACAGTGGCACTTTCTCTCCACAGATATTTCCCTTACAACAGATGTCACACATTCCCATACCACTGATCAATGAATGTTAGGTCAAATGAGGTCAAACTCAGCCTGGGATAGTTGCCACAGGAAAAAGAACAGCTGCACCACCAATTGATGGAGTATAAAGTTGTTGCTTTGGTTAATGTGAGAAAGTAGCTACAAAAAGTGAAATGCACATTTGAAAGAAGGAATAATTTGTAAATCATATGCAATCATATAACTGCTAGTTAAAAGTCAAACCATAGCTAAGAGTTCATTTATTTTATACAGTAGTAACGACAACATGCATACATCAAGCCACTGACTCAAAAGAAAGTTTGCTGTGATGAAAAAAAGCATTTGTGACAATGACCATCGCATCAAGTGTTGTGCTATAATACAATGGGACAACAAAAAAAATAAAAATTTTTTAGTTCCTGACTGAATTTCTCTAATAATCCTAAAAAAAACAAAATGACATTTATATCACACAGATGTACACGGTTCAGGTCTGGACTTCATCACCGCAGCTTCCTAGTACCAGCAACACTCATGCAGCCCCAGACCCCAGAATTTTCTTGTTACTCCTCACCAGGGCATCACCACACATGCTGGACCATCTGAGCCAAACAAGTTTATCTTAGTCTTATCAGACCACAGGACATGGTTCCAGTAATTCATGCTCTTGGACAGGTCGTCTCCAGCAAACTGTTTGGGGGCTTTCTTGTGAGCCAGCTTCAGTAAAGGCTTCCTTCTCGGATGATGGCCATGCAAATCGACTTGTTGCAGTGTGCGGCGTACACTGATCACCGACAAGCAGACCTTCCGCTTCTGCAACATCTAAAGCAATGGTGGCAGCACTCATGTGTCGTTTTTTTGAAGCAGCTTCTGCACCTGACACACAGCACGAGGACTCAACTTCTTTGGTAGACCCTTGTGAGCGGAACCCATTTTAGAAAACCTCTGCATGATCCAGGGTGTTACCCATCTTTGTGGAGAGCAATTCTAATTCTCAAATCCTCAGAGAGTCTTTGCCAAAAGGTGCCATGTTGAACATCCAGTGGTCAGTATGAGAGAAATGTAGTCAAAGCACCAAATTTTAACTGCTCTAATACAAAATACACACATTGTATGTTCCTGTCAAGCAGACAAAAACATGAACATGATGAATAGGACATGTGGCTTTGCATGGATTAATGACGAACAGCTGTTATCACTTACAGTGTACTCACTTTGTTGGCAGTTATTTTGACAATAAGTTCGAGTTGCTGTATGTTGAGTTATTTTTTAGAGGACAGTAAATCTGTACACTGCACACTGACTACTCTAAAATATATCCAAGTTTCATTTTTATAGTATTGTCCCTTGAGAAGATATACTAAAATGGTTGCTGAAATGTCACTATCATGAGATTCTGCAGATAGATAGATAGATAGATAGATAGATAGATAGATAGATAGATAGATAGATAGATAGATAGATAGATAGCCTGCAGTGAAATCCTTGTAGGTTATTGTGCAGAATAGCACAAACATGAACAAGTGTTTGAATAAGCATGGATTATACTGCAACCAATGCCACTTCACTCTGTCTGATCACCGAGATCAGAGTATGTTATTTTGTTTATGTTGTGTGCAATTTTAGTTGTGTTGCCAACTTGTGTTGGCACTTTATTTTCAGGTCTTTGATACATGATGGATTTAAAAATATACAATACAATATACCTTTCAGTAAATTAACTATTGCAGCAAAGCAGAGATTATACTGCCCTCTGGTGTTCACTCACAACATCTCATATGCCATAATGCATAAAAGAAGCAATAACAATTCCCAAAAGAACATGTAATTAAAGCAAGCATTATTAGAGCTACATTGTACCCTGTATTCATGAAAAGCTGTATATAAAGAGTAAATCTGCACCAGCACAATCAAAACAAATTTATTCATTTGATACTTCAGGTGTATTTAAGAAATCAATCCAAGCCATTATACAAAATGTGAATTTTGAATTCATTCATCAGAAACTTGGCAACAGTAACAGAATAGTCCAGTGATCTCGTTCCTTTAAGTGTTTAATGTAGCTTAAGGGGATTGTGCTTCAATAGCTGATAGTGTAGGGCAGAAACTTTCCTCAGATTTAAACTTGTGCTTTGAAATTGCCAATCTTTTAGAAATATTATAAAGAATAAATACATACATACATATGTACAATATAATAGATTACATATAATTACCATTTAAGCAATAAGTAGTTTGCTAAATGACTTTAACATGGGACCCCTTATGTGTTTTTTATATCATTATGAAGATTAGGAAGGAGAACAATGTACAACCCCAGGTAAAAAAAAAGTAAGATGCTGAGTAAAACATAAATAAAAACAGAATTCAACGATTTGCAACTCTCAAAAACCTATATTTTATACACAATAGAGCACAGAAAACATATAACGTACCAATTTAAGGAAAAAAAATAAGTACATTTTGAATTTAACATCAACATTTTTCTCTTTCATTTGACATGAAATTGTTAAGATTTAAAATATCTTATCATCTACAGTAATAATAATAATATATAATAATATAAAAATATAAAATAAATCTGTCCTTTAAACCTCTTTAGTTTGAACATTTGATATGTTTTTTTTGTGTTCTATTGTGAATACAATATGGGTTTTTATTTACGTTACATTTTTCCTAATGATTTTGAAATCAGGATTGTATATTTGTGTCATGTGCATTTTAATAGGGTGAATTCAGATATATTGGGACAGTTTTTCCCTCTTGAATGTTCAATCTTTTTTCCATTTAATAAAACTAAAATTCCCTGCTACTGAAACTGTTGACTTTCTATGTGTAGCAAAAAATATTTAAAAAGCTTAGCATTGTGTGACTATTTCTTAATGAGATGTTTGTTCATTTTGGACATTTGGAACACATAGACTGTATCCCCCATGCTACTATAATAACTTCTACTGTTCATGGAAGACTTTACCCTATATTTTGGAGCTTGGCTGTTTGGCAGATTCAGTTAAGAGATTTACTGAGACCTGGCAATAATGATTCCAGTTCTTCCATTCCTACTTTGACATACCACGTCAGACTTTGCACAGTGACACTGTTATGCTGGAAGATGCTTAACCTTTTACTTCTTCCAGCTAAATCTTAATGCTACAGTATACAAAGATATTTAGTGAAGACTTCAGTGAAGATCCTCATGTGGGTGTTATATTGAGGTGCACAAATAAGTTTGAAAATGTAGTGTATGTTGGATAATTTTTGATATTTTTCAAGTTCAGTTTTAAATCATAATATAATTGGGTTGTATTGATGCCATGTGAATAAATTCAGTTAGTAATTAAAAGCTTGTATGAATCAAATTCTGTGTAGAAATAGACCAGAATCATTAGGTTTAGTATAAAATCACATTCAGTTTAGTTTCAGATACAGCTGAGTGGTTAAAACATTTGACTCCTGATCGAAAGGTTATAAGTTCAAGCTGCCACAGTTAGGCTCTTGAGTAAGTCCATTAGCCCTCGATTTATTTTGATGTTTAAAAGAAAATATATTGTAATGAGAGGTGAGGTGTCTGCCAAATGTACTGTACGTCCTCTTACCACATGTTTTGTATTTCTTGTGTATACAAAGTAAGAACAAAAGTACAAAACCGCTATTTAAAGTAAATGTATCTGATATACCTGAATTCACCCTGAATCCTGAAAAACTGCTGAGCACACTGAGCCCAGTTTCACAGGTTTCACAGGTTCATTGTCACGCCATGTTCTTTTGATTTTATTCCAGTCCTTTTTTTAGTCATCAAAGCCTCTCGGATTGGACGAGGTGCTGGGAAACAGGACGTCACTTTCTAGTGATGTATTACTGCCAAGACCATGCACACGTCCACGAAGGAGGAAGTGAGTCCGCCTCTGCAGGAGGCGCTGCTGCTCCTGTTTTAGCTCCACGTAGGACCGAGAGAATGTGTGGAAGATGGATGTCACAGGAAAGGCCATCAGTAAGATGCCGCTCAGGATGCTGCTGAGCGCCACCACCTGGCCAGGTATGCTGCGTGGCACCATGTCACCATAGCCCACTGTTGTCATGGTGATCACCGCCCACCAGTATGTGGCCGGGATGCTGCTGAACTCTTGTGTGCCTGCTACTTCGTTTTCGATAAGGTACAAGAGTGGGGAGAAAAGCGCAATGGCCACGCAAAGAAACAGCAGCAGCAGGCCAAACTCACGCGTGCAGCGTCGTGCGGTAAGGCCCAGTGTCTGAAGGCCAAGTGAATGGCGTGCCAAACGCATCACATACAGAATGCGCAGAGCCCGCAGGACACGCAGAACAAGCCCGACTTTGTCCAGATAGCTGCTGCCCGAGCCTGTGGAGGTGCCATCCACTGCCAGGGTGATGTAGTAGGGCAAGATGGCCACCACATCAATCAAGTTAAGAGGCCGACGGAGGAAGGCTAGCTTGCTGCGGTCCTGAATGAAGCGCAGTGTGAACTCAAGAGAAAACCACGCCACACACACGGTCTCCACGATGAAGATGTTGTAGCACATCTGGGAGCACTTGCCCTGTAAAATGCAACAACGACAAATTAGTGGTATATCGCTTTCAAATAAAGCATTATCTTTTACAAATATTTGAAATTCATCCTCATAAACATTGCACCACCATGCAACACCTTAAAAGTTATAGGAAAATAATTGTTATTATGGACACTATATTGTGTAATCAGTAATACTAAGACATTAAGAGGTGTTCTAGAAAACATAGCACAATTTAACTTCAGTCAACCCATGTGATTATATGAGTAACATATGATCACCTATAACACATGAAAATGCCTTTCGCTCTCATACCATGTGAACCCAAGTAAACACTTGGGTAATCATATAAATAGATTATGTACATGTGAAGAAAAAAATGTTGCCTCCTGTGAGACTCAAGAATGAACAAATAATAAGAAATAAGCATGTGGATTTACGTCACGTGAAAATAATTGACTCGTGGTAAAAAAAGAAACATGAACATGTAACAAGTCCAGTACATGCCTGAAATATCTGGAACAGAATGAAATGTCTAAAAACAAAACCTAGATGGGAATAATGTGATGGATGTGACTCATGTGAATGATCATTATTCTAATGTGATGTTCATGTGACGTGTTTATAAGGGAACTTTTTCCTGTAGCAGAGTAATCATTTTGGATTCAGCTTCTCACAGTGCAAGACTGAGCACTCAACAGCAGAGGGAGATAGTATTACAGCTACAACCATCATCCAATTCAGTTTTTATTTAGTCTTAACCAGTGCTATTTTCACACCTTGCATACGTTCTGTTTCATATTATCAGTGTCATATACATTTTATTTGACTTTTTCCAGAACTCTATCACTAAACGATATAAAGTCAAATAATTGCATGCATTTGTCAATATGCTATCGTCCTGTATATGGAAATGTTGTCATATGGGTATGTTTAATCCATATGTCCAAATTAAGAATAATGTGCATAATATATGGACAAAAATTTTATAGACTCCTGAAAATAAAATTGGTATAAGCTTTCTGACAATGCAATTCCACATTTAATCCCAAAAACCTTCATTCTTTTGGGAAGACGTTTCACTAGATTTTGGAGTGTGGTTTTGAAGATATGTGCTCATTCAGCCATAAGGGCATGGCATAGTTTATATGCATTATATCAACAAAAGTATTGGTCCACCCAACCTTTCTATTAATGCTCTGTCTGATAAAAAAAATAAAAAAATACACAGTATGTAGCTCTAGAATGAATTTTAATGTAAAACTCATACATCTTCATTCATATCAATTTCCATATTGCCTGAAATCAATAATAACCCATTTATTTCTGCAAAAATGTGTATGTGAACATTACCGCATTGGAAATGTTAGGAATGACTAAGCATATTGCCATTCTAACAAGGTTTCCACAGATGAGCACAGGACGTTGTTATTACATGTCTCCCGGGAAGAAACCGCAGATCATTATCATTCGTAATTCTAAATTGAGATGAATTAATCTTGCTGTCCTTAAAGAAATTACAGCCAAGCCTGCATTTTAGCATGTTCACTTTAGAGGAAAGAATTCAGCATTACGAAACAAACTCCCACAAATGCAGAATCAGGCTAAGTGGTACTTAAGTACTAAAGTGATGCATTAAACTCGATGCATTTACAAGTACTATTGAAGAAAACGTCAAACATAAAATTCAATATGCATATTGAAAGCTCAGGACGTAGTCTGAAATATATCGATTATTATGTAAAAGCTGTAATAGATATATTATACATGAATTCATGTTATCTGGTATGATTACAAGGGAAAATATGTAAAAAACTCTTTCAGCTAAATGTCTTTAGGCAAATTTCATTCTTTTCTATAGACACACAGACATGAATTGAGATATGCATTACTCACTGTAACATGCATTTGTAACAGGTTCGCTATGTAGATCTGTATTTAAATAAAATCTAAATAGATTTCATACAGTATACACTGAAAATACAAACTGTATATAACATAGAGATGTTTCATCGATATACAACATTATATATTATGAATAACTCAAACAAACTTATTTAGACATAAGCTTTAATTACATTCCCTGTTTATCTCCATGAATGGGCAGCCATTCATATTCCAGCAGCATCAAAATTCTATTAGCATAAGAGCATGCTGAATCTGTAAATCAGTGTAACTGCAACATGTTTCTGGTTTTGATCAATCTGTCTTGTAAGAGTGCTGTGTTCTTAGAAATTATATGCATCCTTTGATAAAATATTTTCTGATCTATCACCAAGAACACTGAACAACAATAGTTTATGTCCCTGTTTATGACTTTCTGTAGTTGAAACACATGCGTGGGCCTTTAAAGGATATTGTGCCGTGTAGGTGGAAATACTATAGACCATTAAAATGAGTTATTTGTTTGCTGTGTCTGCAATAACAATAGGCCAAAGGGGATTAATTTCCGCAGTGAATACACGATTAGCAAACAAAGACTTTTATTGATCACAAATTACAGTTTCCTGAAATTTGCTAGCGGGTGTTGCTTAGGCAACATGTAAACAATGTACAGAAACTGACTCATACTGCTGTAAATGTTAGTACTTCTCTCAGGTGCTGCTCTAATGCCTTTTGGAATACATTAGTTTTTTGGTTCTTCCAATCTGGAATCAGCAAATCTGATTAAAACATTATTAGTTATTTGTGATTATAAGGAAAGCTTGCATTTCATAGTAATATTTGATTTGTGCATGATTTCAAAAGAACCGTTTTTGTAAAAAAAAATGAATATAGTATATTATGGATCAAGATTCTTAAACCTCAGATAAATTATGAATTCTTGGTAAGGGATCAAATACTTATATATGGTTTTGAAGAAATGTGCTCATTCAGCCATAAGGGCATGGCATAGTGTATATGCATTATATCAACAAAAGTATTGGGCCACCCAACCTTTCTATTAGTGCTATGTCTGATATAAATATAAAATCGATAAGCAGTATTGCATCTGTATCGGTTTCCATAAAATGTAAACAACACCCATATAGCCATATAGTGTCCATATAGTGTATAATTATTTGAAGGTTGCTACCAGCTATACTGTAGTTATTGGTGTCTATATTAACAATGTCCAAAGCTTTGGATCAGGACAAAATGTGGCTTGTTAACAGATGCTAAATGCCCCACGCATGGCATCTGTATAAGAATGTAACATTAGTAGGGATGGGTATTTTTTACATTTTATGGAAACCGGTACAGATGCGATACTGCTTATCAATTTTATATTTATATCAGACAGAGCATTAATAGAAAGGTTGGGTGGCCCAATACTTTTGTTGATATAATGCATATACACTATACTATGCCCTTATGGCTGAATGAGCACATATCTTCAAATTTTTGGGATTAAATGTGGAATTGCATGGTCAAAAATCTTTTACCAATTTTATGTTCAGGAGTTTTGTCCATATATTATGCACATTATTGTAAATTTGGACAAATTTCCCTTGGAAAAGTAACCATCAAAAGGAAAAAGTCAAAACCTCAAGTTTTTTTGGTACTCTCGAGGGGTCATTGAAAGTAACTCCTATATATATATATAGGAGTTACCTAGCTTGGTGCAAAAAGATATAATGTGAAAAGATGTTAAAAATTTCTAAATATTTTATTACTGCTAAAGCTTAGTACTGCAGTTTACAAATGCCTCTAAGCAAACAGAACAAGGCACATAACAAAGCACATTTATTAAAATAAAAATTCCCTTTAAAGAGAGGGAAAGAAGTAGAGAGAGAGAGAGAGAGAGAGAGAGAGAGAGAGAGAGAGAGAAGGAAAGAGAGAGAAAGATTTTCTTATTTTACCACAGCACAACATAATTGAACAGCATGTGCATAGGAGCACAACAAAATGTAATAGAGAATTATGGTGTCTCTAGCAATTAAGCTAACTTATCTATTGCCTACTATACCCAAACCAGCTTGACGCCAGTGTAGTGAAGGGCAATAAATCTGTCACTATAAATTTAGTGACAGCCTTAAGACACTGCCGTTTTTTCAGGGGTCATCTTCCCACACATATAAATGTGCAGCCCCTGGGTGTCTGAGATCACGTCTCTGGCTTATTCTTTGCTGATGGTGAGCCTAGCCTAGCCTAGCATTTCCTGTGGGGTTATTTATATTCAGATTGACATTTTAAAACCGATGTGATGTCCCTAAAGGCTACTAGTACTAACTAAAGACTTATAATAAATGTTGCGTTCACAGGAGGCAGTTGCAGTCAGAGCCGGGAGACGACGGAGAGTAACCCCAGCGCATTGCTTGAGGTAGATGGAGTGTTCTGTTTGTAAATGTTTCATGATATTACTTGTGTTGCCTCATTCACTATAACACTACTGCATTTATTGCATCTGACACTGGTGTTGCTTAGTTTTGTAACGTGACCCCACACTTTTGAACGTTTCATCCTTGCCGCCATGACTGTCTGCACACAAACACACACCACAGATGTGCATGGATATCACACATATGGCAAGCAAACATTGACCACATGACGACATCATTAAGGTGGGGAAAATGTTCGCCATATAATTCGCCATTAAGACTGAAGTATATGGAGAAACAACGCAAGTATCGATAACAGTATAATTTGTCCTGAAGCTTATTGACCCAATTATGTATCCGTCCAAAAGCATACCAGTTCTTAATACACATTCCTAAAGATAAGACAGGCCAATTTTTCAAGACTTTGTTAATACATTCAGTTAACATTTATAATTAAAATGAAATTAAAGTTTTTATGTTGAATACAGCTGAACATACATTTTCAGGATATTTTTTCTCTGCACCTGCCCTATATTCTGGGACAATTACAGAAGTGATAACAGTATTAAAATTATTATATTCTATAAAATGTTCTTGACTGTAAATTTAAGACTTCTGAATACTATAACTTTGAGGGTTTTTTTCTTAGTCTAATGTAAATAAAATTCACCTGGCCAGATCATTGAAGACAAAAATTCATGGTACATGAAAGATGTGTGTAGCAATTACTTTTGGAATTTAATGATTTTTTTTAGTAATCAGGGTTTTCAATCAGATATCTCACACTCATTGACTTAATACAGAACATACTAAGGTCCATATAAGCATTGTGACCAATCGTACTATTTTTCATTCAAAATTGTATATATTTGTATAAGAACGACTATAGTACTATAGTGCTTAGGCTTTAAAACTGTGGTAGAAAATTCAGCAATTGATGGTTATGGGTGTAAAAAGACAGTTAAAGACAGAATGTAGTTTTTGTTCCTTTGACATTTGCATAATCCAGGGAATCCTCCAAGCTGCTTAGTGGGATACCTGATATTTTCCCATCCGTTTATGATGAACTCAGTTCAGTTATTTACTTTTTTACTAGGTTGTAGTAAATCAAATTAATCTAAATATTCCAATTTTTATTTTTTTTTATTATTATTTTTATGTCTCATCTTCTAATTTTTTTTTATACATTTAAAAACCTGACTATGTTTGAAATACTAGTGAAATCAATTGTACAGCTCTTAAACACTGAATGCAATTTGACAAATTATGTGACATAATTTATGTATTAATTAACCTACAAAAACAGTGATGTAACAAATTCAGGAACTTACAGCTTCTTCCTCCTCCCTCATAGCAGGCATGGTGCTTATGGACAGATTAATTGCTGTGATAGTGACAAAGAGCACTGAGAGGCAAGCAAAGATTTTTCCAGGGAGACCTGAGTGTGGCCTCTCCACCATATCCCTAAGCTTGACCATGCAGCGACCAACACGAGATTCTTTTTCCAGACCTCCTTCCCTGCCACCCCCATCAGTCTCATCATCTTCCTCTTCCTCGTCTTCCTCAGCCACTCTCTCCAGCTCGTCCCGCTCCTCTATATGCTGAATCAAGCGCCTTCGGCAGCACCACTCGAGCTTTTCCTCTGGGACACCCCAGTACAGCAGTTCTTCTTGGAAAGACAGAACGCAAGTGTCCCTCAAAGCCCGCAGCTTGCCGACACGCAGGAATGTCAGAATGGCACGGAAAGCACATGGGCTTCGATCAAAAAAGAACTCATTCCGAGCCACATCGTAGTCGTCGCACACACACATGATCTCATCGAAGCTTGTACACAGACGCAGACGGCCCAGACGGGACAGCGGGAAGTCATCCAGCGTGCTCCATGGCAACTGGTAGCGCAGACCACCCACATTGATGATAGCATGTAAGCGATGGATGCCAGGCAAGAGGCTGGGATCTACATCAGGATCCTTAGCAAGACACCGGGCACGCTTGTAGTAAACACCCTTAAGGGCCTCGCTATCCTGGATGGGTGGTGGGTTGAATGAGATGTCGGAGATACAGCTCAAGGCACTGTAGTCATAGTCGGAGCTATCACCAGCCAGTAAAGTCATCTTTCACCCAGACGCCTCCAATCTCAGAGTGTCTCACATGCCTGGAGGCCAGCAATTATTCACTAGCCCTCACCTGCACAACAGAATGATGAACAAATGGATTAGTATACATCCATATGATTGATTCAAACTGATTTAAACATTAAAATGTACATACATACATACATACATACATACATACATACATACACACACACACACACACACACACACACACATATATATATATATATATATATATATATATATATATATATATATATATATATATATATATATATATATATATATGTGTACAGATATAGTATTTGTACAAAATATTTTTGAATGCTGTCAACATGAGGAAAATGCTTTTATCCCATTGTTGTTGTGAACATGCTGATTTGCTAGATATTGTATTCTAGGCTTGTTTGTGTTTGCCTATTTCTGGGTAGTCAGGACATTTTTTTGTTCACTCCTGAGTTTGGGTTATAGTCTGTGCAGAGTTTTACTGTATGTTCTCCTTATGCTTGCATCGGTTTCTTCCAGCCTCGCTAGTTTTCTACCTGTCCACAATGCAGGCTTCTTTTCTTTTGCCTATCTCTGGGTAGTCTGAAAAATATTTGTTCAAGCCTGAGTTTGGATTTCCATCTGTAAGTTTTCTGTTCCATTTCTGTTTGCATGGGTCCTCCATCTTATTTTTCTCTCCACCTGTCCATGATGCAGGTAGGCAGACCATTTAAGCTAAATTGCTCATAAGAGTGTAATAATTAGAGTGTGAATGTGTGTATGGTGGCCTGCAGGGGTCTGTTACTGAGGTACTGTGGAAGGCACCAGATTCACTGGAATGCTGAACTGCTTAAAAAGTTACTGAAGATAAAGGAATAAACCAACTTTACTGGTTGAATTGGAGCACTTGAATTAGGAACCTGAATAATACATATTTTTATATCTGGATGTTTTTATTGTGGATTTCTGGACATAGAAATAGGTAATCTTTGCATTTGAAACAAATAAATACAGTCATGTTCTTATTTTTACGTAATTTATTTAAATGCAATATTTAATAGTGAAAGTAATAGTCAGATCTTTATATATGCTTCCATTACAAGGCCTCAAATATAGTGTAGTGTATAGGTTATATAAAAGCTTTTAAAGTCTTATATTGTGAGGTTTGCCGCAGAGTACTATAGTCTACCAATCCTATTGTAAAAAAAATGAGTGCTCTCTTAAGTGACCACTGATCGAGAGCATAAAGATTGGACTCTGGTGGAATAGAAAAATGTCATGTAGTCTGATGAATTCAGATTTATCCTATTGCAGAGCAATGAGTGTATCAGGGTAAGAAGAGATGTGAATAACATGATTCACCCATCATACCTGATGCCTTGCATACATGTAGGTGGGGGAAGTGTTATGATCTGGGGATGCTTCAGTTGGTCATGTCAAGGTTCAGTAATGATATGTGTTCAAAATTTTTTTTTTCCATTGATTATTTCATACCTGATAGCACAGGCATATGACAATGCCTGGATTCATATGGCTCAAATTGAGAAATATTACTTTTTTGTCAATCAGTGTATTTATACTATTGTAATATATTCTTGTTGTCTTTTGAACACACAATATGAAGAAAAGGCTTTTATCTCATCATTGTTGTGAATATTGATGGCATCGATATTTTAGCCCAATCCAAGAAACCAGTATTTAAAATCACCATAATAATAATAATTTATATATATTTCTGCTAAATAATGAGTTCTAATTGTAATATTAGCAGGAACACAAAATGTTACGTTCCAATCATGTTATAATCATGTAATAAATGTCAGTTTTATAATCATGAACCTTTCTATATATACAACCATCTGTTGCCAATGGACATGAAATCAACACAAACTTATGTCAATGATTGTTCAGCAGTAATGGAGTAACATAGTAATGGGTACTTCCTGTTATCAGATACAGACATTGTGAATCCAAATACACACTTTAAATAGACAGGGCTAGAAGCATATTAATGACTAGAATGTCCTCTCTGCAAAGAACATTACTGTTGCTCAAATAAACACTGTAATCTGTAATTCCTATCTAGGGCTTTTATAACCCAGCTGTTCTTGAATATCTAATTTTATTTTGCTAATTTGAATTTACCAATCAGATATTCAATTTACCAATCAGAAATTTAATTCAGTGCAAATATTATTTTCCCTAGATATACTACACACTGCCTTAATGGGTACACACCAATTGAATGTCATGCTGCCTAGTACACAGGTTGTCAAATAAAAGAAACATTGAACTTATAATAACAAAATATAAATATCTACAAAACACTATAATGTCCAGAATTACAGTATGTGGAATTACAGTATGTTTTTATTTGACCATCATAACTCAGTGAGCTTTCATCAAATAGTCACCAAAGTTTGTATAGAATGTCTTTGTAGGCTATAGCATTGCAATTGCCCTTCATTAGAATCAAGAGGCTCAAACCACACCTACATTCTCCAGGGCCATTTACATTTATTTCATTTACACAACTGAGCAAGTGAGGGTTGAGGGCCTTGTTTAAGGGCCCAGTGTCAGCTTGCTGGTGCTAGAATTTAAACTCAAAAAAGTTACCTCAAGGAAAATAAATAATGTTGACTAGTTGAACTAAGGAACTTGAATGTGCAACCTTTTTTTATATCTGAAAATCTGAATTTATTTATTATTAAAAATGTAAATGCCTGAACATAGAAAAAAAAATCTAGAGTTAGGGTTAGGGTTATTAACAAATAAATACAGATGTTTTAAGTAATTGATTTAAATATAGTGAATTCAATAGCCAACTAAATAGTCAGATTTTTATGTCTTCTATAACAGGGCCTCATATATATAGTATAGTGTATAGGTAAATAAAAGCTTTAAAAATCCTTCAGATATTTTGAGGTTTGCCGCAAAGTACTATAGTCTCCCATTTCCTTTGTAAAGGAATGAGTGCTCTCTTATGTGACCACTGCAACTCTAATTACCCACCCAAAAGGGCTCATGGAACAAACAGCTAATGGTATTATACTGAGTGCTCAGCTGAAGGGATCCTCGATAATGCACCAAAAAGCACTTTTCTAATAGGCGCCACTGCCCTTTAGCTCAGCAGCAGTGCTACTGCTGGCCTTTTAGGGAAAAGATTGTGAATCAGCGTCTTTGAAGTTGAGTGACCGGAGCATCCTTGAGTCTTTATAGGTTCTTTGCCATTTCTTTTAACCATTATTGTTAATATAAAGCTATAAAGCTTGGTTACAGTAAGCCAACAGATTAAACTGACATATTGCAACCAAGCTTTATAGTTTTATATTAACAAAAAGCTTTGAAAAGAGAGGTAATTTAACTCAGTTGAAGATTAACCAGCATTTTCACCCACTCTCTCTCTCTCTCTCTCTATCTCTCTCTCTCTCTCTTACTCAATTCCTCAGTATCACACCAGGTTGTATTAGAAAAAGTAGTTCTTTAACATACTTGCATGTTAAGTAAGAAATGTATATGTTAAGTACTTCTAAATGCTTTGAACATCACATTAATATCTGCAGTAAGAGATATCATTTGTAATGATAATCCTTTTTATATTATTCTTTTTATTTTATTTTGTATAAATTATACTATTATTTATTCATGTTTATATATCCTCTTGATAGCACAACTAAAAAAATAATCATAAACAGACTCTAATATATTCACACATCTTTAGCAACACATTCCGGATCATGGTTAAAAAGACATTTCACACCACAGTAGCTCAAGCACTCGGCCCATGTCCAAACTAATTAAGTTAATTACTGTGATTAAGAAGCAGTTGGTTCACAAGTCACAAATTAGTGTCTGTATCACAGCACATTCATGTTCCAATCAGGGATTAAGATAGGGGTCTTTGACTGACTAAATCCATGGTAAAAATGTGTCACTGGATGCTTATTAAGCACCTGCACTGTCAGTCAGCACCAGATAATGATTATGCTTTTTTCAGGGTCTTTTGTTTCCAGCCCTTTTAAATTAAACCCCCTGTACTGTTGGAAGGGTCTGCTGTCTCTACATGCTCCCATTACTCGCTTTTTGTGCCACCTTTCCATGCTACAGAGAGCGGTATGGAACAAGAGAGGAGCAATTACACAGGAGGGAAGCATAAACACATACTAATCATAATGTGCATCTAAAGAACAAGGTCTCAGCAGAGATTAACACTGTGGTTAAGAGAAACAAAGTATTCAAACACTTATTTAATCTTTCTAGTAGTAGTATGTAATGCACCCAGGACCATGTATATTTATATACTTGTTTCCCAAACTGGGAATTCACGTTCAAAAGGAACACCTATTAATTAATGGTATTATCCAAATTAGCTAAACATGGGGCATATACTTATGCAGATGCATGTCAAAAACTTCAGTTAATGCTTACATCAAACATCACATAACAACAGGGAAAATGTGATCTCTATGTGTTTGACCATGCCATGCTTGTTCACACCACATGAAAATGCTGATTTTTAACACTGACCAGTCTCTAGTGTTTTAACACCGAATAGTCTCTTGGGTTTTAACACAGAACAGTGTGGGATACAAAAAGATCCCAGTGACTGGCAGTTCTGCAGGGTGAAATGTCTTGTTACTGAGATAACAGAAGCTAATGAGTATCATGAACAGGATGCAGAATCTCAGCATGCGCAACACATCAAACTTTAAGGTGGATTGGCTACAATGGCAGATGACCACAACAAGTTTAACTCCCGTCAACAAAGAATAGGGTTCTAGTGCTATAGTGGACACAGATTCATTGAAACTAGTCAGTTAATTGGCAAAAAAAAAATGTCCTTTTTGGGCATGAAAATTCAAGGAGCAGTAGCTTTTGAAATACTCAAACTGACCTATCTGGTACAAACAGCCATGCCATGGTCAAAGATACTGCCACTGACACAATTCTACAGTTCACTGACTGAAGACCCTTTATTTGCATGATTTCCTACAGTATAATGTGCATAGTTGTTCCAAATAAAGGGGTAGGAAAGTCCCCACACTCTATGCATGTGTGTGTGTGTGTGTGTGTGTGTGTGTGTGTGTGTGTGTGTGTGTGTGTGTAAAAGTATCAAGGTCATTGCTGCTGAGTCTGGGCTTTTTTTTAAATCATGCCTAATAATAGCTTTAGGATAAATAAAATTGCTTGCACAGTCATTCAACTTATCTGTAGATGAATAAATTGAACAAGTAACATGACAGTTTGAGAGGTTTCGTTAACATCAGTTCACGCAACTTAATCATGAAAAGTTTTAAACACTTATTCACTGAGAAACAGCTAAACTGCACTGAACTGAATAAGACAAATAACAACCAATAATATATGCAGCATGTAATGTCTAACCTGTTAAACTATTAGTAGTACAGTAACAATGAACTCTAAACTTTACTTTCAAATGATTGTGGACAACATGTTTACTGTTTACAATGTGTTTTGAAATAGTTCAGAACTGTGTCACTTGGTTGAGACAATAGTAACTCTTTAAAAGCTATGTGATCTAAAAAGGAAAAAAATGCATCCACTTTGTAACAGGAAATGCTGTTAAAACCAACACTGTGATTAACACATTTAAAGAAAGGGTGTCGTACACACATGGTCGAAGCTCCCAACAGTTTTCACAACCCCACCCCCAGTCATTAACACATTTTTACCTGCCAATTGGTGTGGAAGTGGGCGGAAGTGCTTTAGTTTTATAAGTTGACTTTTACCCTTGAGAAATTCCTTTTCAGCACGCTAAGGTATTACTAGGAACAATGCACAATTCCCTGAGTCTGTAAGATGAAAACCTGTACAGCATTCAGAGTTTGTTATGCTTTCATATATTACACTGACAACAGATGCGTTTTTTTTTTTTTTAAATAGAATAACCTTTATTTGTCACATATACATTACAGTACAGTGAAATTCAATTTTTGGAAACCCCAGCTTGCTCAGAAGCTGGGGTCAGACATACCACCAAACGTCTGATCAGTAACCCAGCACCTTAACCACTGAGCTACCACTCCCCCTGCATTACTTTGCATGTATGTCTTTAGCAGAGTTATGCAGTGTATAATTCATGTAGAGAAAGTTTAGTCGCATGTCCCCAAACTAGGCAACAGACACACAAGATATATTGTGCACCACACTGCACGAGAATATGGTGCAAGGACAGAATGCACACTATGGTACATTAATGTGTGTTTTTAGAACGAGTGACATTGCAGGAATGTAAATTTGGCAAAAATATGCTCATGACAATAGAGTTAAAAGGACAAAAGAACAAAATACAGAACATAAGTACAAAAAACGGGATAAAGAGTAAAGTAAGGATGTATATTTCAATAAATTGCATAAGGAATGATGGATACGCAGATAGGACTGGTTGGATTGTGATCAGTAGGACTACTGGGGTCATAATCAAAGTCCTCACTAGAGACAGGGGAATGTGGTTATAACAGTCCAGGTCATTGTAGGTGCAGCTAAATGGTGCATATAAATGTGTGTGTGTGTGTGTGTGTGTGTGTGTGTGTGTGTGTGTGTGTGTGTGTGTGTGCGTGTGTGTCCATGAAACAGAAATAAAATTAATTAGATTGGAAAGCCACGTTTAGAACCCTAATCACATGTAAAAAGTAGCTCCTCTTAAAACTCTGTATTAATTCTCATGCTGCAGTAGCAACATTGCTCAAGGGCTTATCATCTGCATTGGCTTTTGACGCACAGAATTGAGATTTTGTTGAAACAACCAGCATATCTTCCCACCTCAGACTGTTCCACTCACAGATGGACTCTGGTTTCATCTCAGTGTTCATGCTGCCACCTCACACATGCTCCAGGTCATTCACACTTACTGCTGCCTACCAAAAGGTGCCAACAAGATTTACTGAATTAATGCTGAAATATTTGAAAAAAAATATTTGAAAAAAAAATTTTCAACAGCCTAGTCTGTTCAATACACCATTCTGTATGTATAGTAAAGATGGTCAATAAGGGTGTTTTCTTGTGAAACCCAAGCATGATTGCTTATCGACCAAAGATGTTTTTTCTCTTTAGTTGTGAAGTGCAGAGTGCCTTAAGACCCTTAATAATTATAGTTTATTGATAATTTATTTATTAATTTAGTCATCATTATGTCTTTAATCCTAACTAGGGTTGTAGTGGATCTAATGCCTATCCCAGAAAAGCTGGGTGTCAGGCAGAAACACTCAGTGGATGGGACACCAGTCAGTATCTGGCACATTCATTCACACCTTTAGGCAATTTTGCATAGACAGTCCACCCACCAGCATGTTTTTGGGATGTGGGAGGCAACCGGAGAACCTTGAAAAACCGACTTAGTCATGGTGACAACATGAAACTCCACACAGAGTTCAGGATCAAAACCTGGAGCTGTGAGGTGGAACCAGGTTCTGCTGTGCCATTGTAGTGCATTGTGGTGTGAATGTGAATGATGTAGATTTCATGTGGTGACTGGCAAGTGTCAGGCAACATATAAAATAGAGCTATCTGGGTTATTTTGTTATACAATATGTAAAGGCTTCTATGGCTCTCGTGAATGGCATGCTTTAATTGATGTATTTGACATATACTGTATATGATTATGTAGTGCTCTATTACAATGGCCTTTAACAAACAATATCCTTTCAGACCTTTGGACACAATCAAAACATGCCGTAATTAATTGACTTCCTATACACGCCATTTTCACTGCTCATGTATTGTTTCTGGTTGCCATGTCTGAGGCTGAAACTCAGTTCTATTTGGACACTATTTTTCTGCTTCCTGGTGAGAATGCTTGGCAACCCTGGTCCACCCCTTCCCACGCATCTCATGCTCTAAGCTGTTGCCTCCCACCTATCCAGCTCCATTGCTTTGTTCACATCCTGGATCTTTTATTTCTTCTTTTCCATGACTTCTGCACTCTGCTCTCCCACTCACCAAGGCTCTTTCCACTGGAAAGGATCCTCTGAGAGATTTCACTGGAGGACTTTTCTTCTTTCTCTGCAAGCTGGAATGTGTGCTCATCTGAACATCTCTGCTAGTCCTATAAGTGCTGTTGTTCAGATTCAAATATCGAACAGTGCCGTCGTGGCTCATTTTTCTTGATTTTGGATGTTTCATGAACTTTTTTTGTGGACTGCATAAAGACATTGGTGAAATAAAGCAAATGAATATATACCAATCTGTTATATTTTTTATGTGTATATGGATGCAATCATTCACACAGTAAATTCAGTCAAAAAGTCAAGCAGAAAATTGTTCCATTTTAACCTCTACATAACCTTGCATATTAGATGGAAGCAAGACAACCTTATCTGAGATAAAAAATGGAAAACTAGAAGAAATCCACTTGGCACCTCTGTACTCTGTTGAAAAGTGCTTCAATCCTTCATAGCCTCTCTAGAGCTCTGACATGGTGAATATACAAGAAGATATATTTTTGAGATGCACCTCAGGCTACACACTAACGTCTCTTGGGCTATATCTTCTCTTATACTTATTCTTTGTAAACAGAACACATGTCAAAATAGGTTTCAAGTGTTAAAATGTTCAGATCTGAATCTGCCTGTAGCCAAAATCACATTGTATGACCTTTGTTTGTACCATCTCAGGCATTTTTTTTTAATATTGTGGGTGGATTTAATAAATCGCTGAATATGTTGAAAAAAAGCAACTCTTCAGAGCTATAATTTCAATCCCAGGTCTTATCATGGACCAACATAGATAAAGAAGCATTTGATATTCAGTCGCTGTACTCGTCTCTATATCTGCTCTGAGCTTAACCTTTGCCACAGTGCTGCAGCTGTTTCATGCTGATTTCAATGAATCATGCTCAGAATACGTATTGTGTGCGAAGGTGTACATCGTGTTTGTTTATACATCCACAATGTCTCTGTTTGAAAAATGGAACCAGACTGATTCATTAATATTTACAATTAAACATAAATCATGATGTAAAATACAGTCATTTGATATCACAGTATTATTGTAACATAATTAGGGAAATATTAAATGCAGTATGTATCCAGCAAATATTATATGTATAATTGAAAGTAAACACATATTTTGTTTCAGTTTGGCTCTGAATTCCAGCACTCTGGATTTCGAATTATTTATTTTCAACTTGTAAAACTTCACTGGGTTTCTTGACTAGTGATAACAACACACATGATTACATACTGGGCACCAGATCAGCTGAGAGTCTTGGGCAAATATGGAGGTTCCTGAAAATGTGATCATTGTTTTTGGTCATATTCCTGTTGCAAAGTTTGTGAGCAGGTTATATCAGATTAATTAAGATGTTAGTTAACCATTAAAAAAACACATTCCATACCACCATCTATATATTTCACAGGTGCTATGCTTTCTATTATAATCAAGATATGATATTATATACTGTATATTATCAAATATGATAAGTAAAATTAATAATCCTTATTTTTCTCTTTTCTTTTCACCTTGTACCATCTCTCTCTCTCTCTCTCTCTCTCTCTCTCTCTCTCTCTCTCACACACTACCTTTTCTCTCTCTCTCACCAGTGCTACTGTCCCATTCTTCACTACATATCTTTTGACATGATCGTTTGATTTATCCCAATACCCTACCTCTGGTTAGAGTTATCTTTAATTGGAGACCACTCTGTACAGCTAAGGATGGTTCCCCCTGAACAACCTAAAGATCTATGTAATTACTGAGCAACTCACGAACTATGAGGATGGATTTGGACTGTAATTCATTTTAAGAGTCTGCTACAATGGCTTACGACCACAGTTTGTTTGAACAGTTTTGCATTTAGGTGCCTATCATTAAACAGTACACCTCAACAATGATAGAACTACAATGAATAGACATTTGAGGCCGTCCAGATAAGGATGGGTTCCATTTTGAGTCTGGTTCCTCGCAAAGTTTTTTTCTTGTACCGTCTCAGGGATTTTCCAACTTCCCAACCTCTTTATCTCTGTAATTCTGCTTTCGGACAATGTCCATTGTTAACAGCGTTAGGCAAAATAAAGATGAATTGATCAGAAAAAGTGTTCTACTGTAATATATATATATATATATATATATATATATATATATATATATATATATATATATATATATATATATATGTGTGTGTGTGTGTGTGTGTGTGTGTGTGCACTAGGAAGGTTTTTGTGTTTTGCCTTACACTAATATATAAACATTCAGCTGACATGCTTCATATTAACCATCAGTTTTTGCTTTCATTTTGTTTTTATCAAGTATGTAGTTATTAACATATTGGTAACATAAAATGCTTAAACTGATTATTGTTCGCAAAGAATCTAATGGGTACAAGTGGCCAACTTTGGAGAAATACTTTGAAAAGTGATGTATTAATCATTTGTTCGGTGTAAGAGTTTTATTTTAGAACTTAACACATTAAAAGCCTGAAATTTCATGCATCACTGAGACAGAATAACAAACTGCCATAGATGTCTGCTGGCAATGATTTAAACTTAAAATGAATATCATGTCATGTATTTAAAAATGAATAAATTAATTCAGCAACTCAGTATTTTTTAATAAATCCATGAACTCGACTGTTATGAGTTTAGGGCAGGGGTGACCAATATTTTCCACAAAGAGCCAGTGTGGGTGCAGATTTTTCATTCTAACCAAATAAGGAAAACACATGACACACTGGCCCTTTGTGGAAAAGAATAAATACCCTTGACTTAACGCCACTGTATCTGATAATCATTGTCTATTCACAAAACATCTAAAGCAACAAGATTTAGTCAATGTTCCTTTCAGTCATTTTTGTAATTTGGATATAAGCGTTTTTTTTTTTTTACATTTTTCTTTTTGCCATGTAATGACTGCACTGTAAAACCCAACAGGACATTTTAATGAAAGAAATAAGTAAAAATAACTTAATTCTCAAATATTGACGCCACACATTAGCATTAATTTAACTTAACTCAAAAAGTAAATGTGTGATATTGTAACTCAAATGTTTTAATTACATTTAAAATGTTCAATTTTCTTTGTTTTACAGTATTGTTTATAAATTCCATTGAGTTGACTTGCAACTTAAAGAAAATGAGCACGCACTGCAACTCATTTATTGTTAATAGTTTTGCATGTTTTAAGTAGACTACATGAAATGTATTTATTTAACTACTTGTGCATGATATAGTTGATGAGTTTGGTCTTATTAACAACAGTTTAATTCTTTAATCTAATAAAATTTTAAGTACAATCACAAACTTGGACTTTACCCTTGAACCTGTAATTCTGCACTAATTATCTATCTTGAACATGTTATGTCATCTTGCTGTGTCCCTACCTCGGACATGCTTGCTATCTGCAACCTGTAGGCAGGACAGAGGAGCTTCTGCACTAGATATTTACACCTTATTGAAGGAGTGGCGTTCATGGACACACTGCCCTTTTGGTTTAAACAAACGTTACTGTAAGGTTTATTTGATTGAATTGTATGCTGTTTGATATAATTTAACCAGGTATTTTGAAAAGCATCCATATACAGTGGATGCTTTGGAAGCACCTCCGCAGCCCCTATGGTACCTTAGTGAATTAATCTAAACATTATGTCACTTTATAAACATAATAGTGTACAGTATTCGACCAAATACATAGTTTAAAATATTATTCCTAACGTTCCTGAACATTCAGTCCCGCTGCGGAACAGCAACTTGCTGTTAGTTAGGCTCCAAATGAGAACCCGTGAATTTTCCGAGCCACGAGTTTTAAACCATGAATTATCGGGGGTTGACTGTATATATTCGGTATCAGACTCCAATGGTGAGAAACAGGTTGGAAAAGTATTTACTGCTTAGGTTAACTAGTTCTTTGTAGTTAAGTTAGTTTTCTAAAATCCGTAAGCATTATCATTTTGTTTAGGTTAGCTTGTTTTTCTGTTAGCTTATATTAACATACGTTAACCACCTGACTATTCAAACAAAATAGAGACTTAGGAGACATTAGCAACCTGTTAGCAACATTAGCAAAAGCTTCAAATTTACAGTAGTCCCATTTATTTATTCCAGTTGTTATATAACACTTCGAGGCTGTAGTAACTTTGATGACTGCAGCCATTGCCATTCATACGCGTGAGGTGGATAACTTAAAACAATTAAAACAGTTTCAATCAATTAGTTGAAGTGATTTACAAAAGTCAAAATGTTTTAATCCCAAGTTTATTTTTCCATATGTTTTAATGATGACCACATAATGTGAAAATGTAAATTGTGTGAATATTCTAGGGCCTTAAAAACAGGACTGTTGAGACATTACAGCCTCAATCATGGACACCCTAATACAGTACAATGGAAGTGACTGATGTCCTGAAATTGAGAGTAATCCTAGATGATGACAAAGCTGAGAGGCTGATTTTGCCCTCTCATCATGAGAATGTACAGTACATGGCCTCATTGCTGAAGTTAAAGATAAATTGAACTGGAATTTTCGGCTTCGATTTGAAGACCCAGAGTTTGACAATGTGTTATGCAATTCAGTTAATATCGTGGACCTAGCCTCCAGAGCGACTGTTAAGTTAAACTGGTTCAAACAGATCTGAGTTCTTCAAGTTTAGACAACACAGTGCTACTGTCTGTAGATTCACCAGAGTGCCTTAGCCGTTGGCCAGAGATCTTTGTTGTTCCCAAAATCTCATACGAGTTGGAGTACACTCTAATAGAAGGCAAAGCTGCCTTTTACATAGGGAAAACACAACATACTAGATGCAATGGCTGCTAAAATGTATAAGCATAAAGTCTATCCTAGTTCCAAACAGAGTGGTAAGACTGCTCTAGTAATCAAACACCCCTGTGTAAAAGGAAAAGATTCCACAACAGTTTATGATGGTTGGAAAAAAAGCCTACACTTCAAAATAGGCAACTACAGGACCAAACTGATCAGGGCTGACATAAAGAATGTGGCTGTGAATGCAGGAAAGCAAAACAGGACTGATCCAGAGGGTTCAGCATCCAGGGCCAGCATCAAAAGACCCAGAAGAGGGTAAATCAATTTCCTTCCAAATTATCCCTGTGGACAGATTAAGGACACTCTAAAAAAACAAGAGGCTTGAGATAGTGGACCAGTTCAAGAAGGCTGTAGCAGAAAGAGAAATGACTCTTCTCCATCAGCATATGCAACACAACTTTGCTCTTAGGCAAAGACATTGTAAATTCAGCTCATTCCTTTGCTGAACTAAAATATAGATGGCCTGCACTCTGTTATAAAGCTCAAGTAAGTAAAAGACTTTTACTAGGACCCACATAGTGTCAGTCATTTTTGCACCACTGACTGGTCTTGAAAAATGTTCCCAATAAAGCTCTACAGCAAATTTCACAGGATAACAAATCAAAATCTGCCATTTTGTTCTATGCTGCTCTTGACAAATATACACCTTAGCTACTGAAACTGTACAAAAAGAGGAAAATATGATATTTTGCTGAAAAAATGGAAGAGGTTTTGATGGCATATGAATAACAGTTAAATATAATTTAGTGCATTGCATTACATATTAGTAAATGTAAACACTGGACCCTGAGATCTTTATGCAATGTATTTGTTTCTGCATCAGGAGGAGAATAACTTCACTGTAGCCAGAACAGCAGCCCTGGCAGGTCTTTCACTTTACTTAAAAGAGGACTCCTTTCAGATCTTTAAAATTTGCAAGGTATTTGTCATTCTCTTTCTACATATCTGCAAGTACAATTAATATTTTACAACTTTTTTACAATTACATTCAATGGTTTTCTTTATTTTTGTTATTTTCAACATTGTACATTAATACTGAATATATCCAAACTACTGAAGAAAATGTATATGTATATGTATGTACTAAACAAAACATGTTAAATAACTCTGAATTACAGCTTTGTTGGAAAGATTGTTAAAAAACCATTTCAGGTGGGACTGACTGAGAGAATGCCAAAAGTGTCATCTAAGCTAAGCTTAGTTACTTTTAAAACATCTACATCTAAAATATAAAACAGTTTCTGGGTTGTTTAACATGTTTTTGTTTACTGCATAATTCCATACATGTTCTTTCATAGTTTGGATTCTTCAGTGTTAATGTACAATGTTGACAATAATAAAATAGAAAGATTAAAATTGCATTCATGAAAACACTTGTTGTAAGTTAAGTAATTTAAGTGAAAAGTGTTTAAGTGAAAATTGTACCACATTTCATCCCAATTATATCCATGTTTTGTTTCAAGTTGAAAATAAGTGAACAGTAGTAAACTGTTTTTGGAGCTGTTGACATTGAAATGTCTTGTATTCAAAAATAAATGTTTTAGATTTCAACCAAATAAGTTTGAGTTATTTCAGATTGTTGGTGTTTTATATTTTGTCACTAGCACTTATATGGTTCAAAGCAATCTATTCCCTAAAATTAATTAAGTAGAAACACCAAAAGATTAAGTTGTTGCAATTTGAATGTAATATTTGGTTGTATTGGAAAGGAATTAATACATTTAACTTAAGTAGTAACATTTCCATAAAGAAAATTTATTCAAGTTAGTCTTACTTAATTTCAATAAATTCTTCAACACATTTTAATTTAGTTAGCATAACACCAGACATAACTGTATATTACTCAATAGATTTAATTTAATTGAACACTTTTACCTTAATTTACTTAAGTTAAATAATAAATAGCTAGTTACTTGTAATGTAAATGAGCACACACATGCACACACATACACACAAATTTAACACAGATGAAATTGTACTTAGATTTAAATAATTAGTTAAATGTTGAAATCATATCAATATTTTTTCGGTTTTCTTTTCAACAAATTGTCTGTGATCTGTTTTGAATATTATACAGTCAACACAAGATCTTTGCCACAGGCAACTTGTATTACACATTGTTATCTAGTTATTGTCCATCAATTGTAGGTGACAGCAGACATAAGCCATTAGACACATTTGTTTCTGTATGGATACACTCCATTATGTCAAAGTACTTTCAGGAATTGAGAATATGGTGGTCTGTGGTGGTGGTGGTGGTGGCGGTGGGGGGAGTGGCAGTGTTGCATCGTGAGTGTGCTGTAGACGCTGGGTGTTTGAATGGCTCTTACAATCAGCTGCCCACAACATGCATCTATGCAATGGCTAAGTGAAGGGTGTATTGGGCTAGGACATCAAAAGACGACAGGGGACATGTGGTGAGACGAATTTGAGTTTCGGAGGGGCTAGAAAAAATATTGAGCTTTATTTGATGGTGTCAGTGACCTTTTGAGAAGACAGCAGTGCACTTTCGATGATAAGATGGATTAAAATGGCCCCAAACTGCCAAGGAATGGTTAAGCACGGTGTGAGTGGTGAACATGAACACAGAGCAAAAGGTGAATGAATGGATTTTCAGCCCCTGGAAGCCTGCAGAAGCCATCCAAACAGCCAACATGAACTTTAATGTGTTAAAATGTAATAGACATTGATTTATCTTTCACTAGAGACTAAAATATTTTGGAGTCGGAACAGTAATAGCTAAGTAGCATACCTTGATAGAGAAGATTATGCTATAATTAGTCCTGCATTTACTTAGCTCCTGCAATGCAATTCTAACTCAATTAATTACCCTGATTAATGTTAAATAAAAACAGAAACCAAACAACCAGATGAGAGCAGGCTAAAGAAAAAACGAAGAAGAAATAAATGATCTTGTGTACAAATCGAATATTAGATATGGATCATTCATCATAAAGATATCGCTTGGAAAACATCAATGTTCAAAAAGTATTTTCTGATCAAATGATCATTAGTACATTCAGCACCAATGGTTAAAAAAACATTCATCTGTATAATAAACAGGTGATCTTCAGTGGTTTACTTTTTAATTACCTGTTAATAAGAAGAAAGAGGTCCTGATATATTTATGTTGTGATATTAAAAAAAGTCCTCTCTTGGAAATCTTACTTACTCTCTTGCAGTATGACATCATTACGAAATAGCTGCTTGGAAATGTAAACTTATACGTAGATTCTTGGTTATGGAAATCATATGCTTTCATGGATTTGTCCATGTTTTGCATGCAAATATTGTCTAAAAAAATTACATAGTCCCGAGTTTAGAGTTTTTCACTTCTGATTTATGTTAAAAGAAACATTAGCTTTTGCTTACTTTGGTCTAACAGATAAGTTTCCACAGCAGAAGCTCTCATGGCACTGTGCTTAGATCACTTTCTAACTGAGGCAAGTCTCTGGCGTAACTCGTTGGCCTTTATCGCTTTTGTTAAAAAAAAAATTTCTTTTATTAAACACCATTGTAACTTTGCTAACAACAGGAGCAGTTTGTAAATATAGATTTTGGTGGAACTGGACAATAGTCCTAACAACATGGCCTCAAGCAAAGTAAAGCTGAGAAGATTTTATACTTGACTAATAGACTAATATCCTGTAACATTTCAGATTAACTCCATAATTGGAACAATATGGAACAAGCAACAATATTTTAATGATCTTGAACAGTGTTTCTGCAAATCATTGCTATTTTAGAAACATACAACAAACATATAACTTTATGAGCAATGATGATTTCTGATTGCTGATAATTGCACTTTAAAGGCACAATGACAAACTAGTAATTTGTGTATCTTGACAAATAACTGTACATTAATCACATATTTTTTACATGGCATTGAAAACAACAGACAGTAATGATGGCATTGTTGAGTGTGATTCATTGGGGAAAAAAATAAAATTCAACTGTGTTCATGCAGCAGGTGTATTTCCTGTTAACGCTGGCTCCTTGTGTAAGACGAATACAGATATCAGTAACTGCTCTGTCCACGTAAAATAAACATGCTTAGAAAAAGCATGGGGAAACATGATTAGTCTGCCATGAGGCTTCACTTTCACTTGTTGCAGTTCATTGACCACTTAAAGCAAAACTATTAAAGTCTAAAGAGATCTGTCACTTGCAAGAAATGCCCACCTGTGATGTCAGCATGGCACACAGCTGCAATCTTCCCACAGGATTAACAAATATAGCAACCAACAAATTAGCAACATAATCACCAAACAACATAGTCTTTGGTGGTTTCAGATTTCTTAGTTTAGGTAAATTTCTTTAAACTCAGTACTATATAATGATAACTATGACAGATGGACCATTTTCAGTCTAAATATCCATAACTAGAGTGCACTAATGCATGTATGTATGTATGTATGTATGGATGGGCTGGTGAATGGATGTATATCTGTAATCACTGATCAATATTCTGACAGATTCCTTCCATTTCTTATTATGACATTCAAGTCGAGAAAGTTTTTGTGCCAAGGACGTTACAGATACCAACACTTCAATTTATTTGGACTAAATTCACTTTCATCATACTTATGTCCATGCTTGAAATTCATGATATGCAAATAGGAATCTTTCCCACCCGCAAGCTAGCCATTAAAGCGATTGCAAACATTGCACTCTGGGAGTTGGGGATTGAGTGGGAGGAGGTGGGTGTTCAGACTGATGTCCCTCAAAGTGCTATACCTCTGCTGCTTAATGTATTGATACTAGCTTTTTGACAGAGACTTTCTCTTTTACTGGGCAGCACTGATGACCCTTAACAAAATTTCCTGTCAATTCCAGTATGAGTTGCTCCATGCTCAGACACCATGCCTGCCAAGAGAAAGTGTGTTTTGTCAAAAGTGACTTAATCTGTACACTTTTAAAAACATTTTCCAGTAGAAGAACGGAGTTTCATGCTCCATGCAATAATCTCTGTTCTTTTCAAAACCCAAATCCCTGGAAAGACTTTCAAAACTGATAGGTGCAATACGCTAAATGACAAAGAGACAATCAGTTCTGCAGCGTGGTTTCTCTGAAGTACTGAAGTCTGACACTTCTGCAATATAACCATGTTAACTGGTGTTGAATAAACATTATGCTGACACTATGATTGAATGTAATTCTTGACTCTGTGCCTCTGATCAATGGATGGAACTCAGAAGTGTGCGTGCTTGCAAAAATCTTTTTCGCTTGTGACAGGAAATCATACTCTCCCTCCAGCACTATTTTTTCCTAATGACTAAACATTGTCAATGTTTCAGCCTCTGAAGCAGAACAGCAAAATTGAATGGTTTTCAAATTTTAGACACATAAAGGAACACAAAAAATGGTCTTGATGCTTTATGATGAAGTATTGATTCATAGTATAAATCTGAATTATTTTTTTAAAAGCAGTTTGAGAAGGACTATTTGCCTCAAAGAAACAACCATAAGCACCATCATAAAAATATATATTACGTATACAAAAATAATATATAAATAACTTGTGATGTAAGGCTTTTCATCAAATTAATCATATTATAAAAGTGAGTCATAATGATGAAGAAGAACAAGAACATCTACACCACCATCTGCAACAAATGTCTAATATTAATCACACCCATATGGTATTTTTGTACTTTTTTTTTAGTGTGCAAAATGATTATTGCATAAGTATATGGTAAAATGATGCTATATACTTTAATGCTACAAAAGTGTGCAGAAGTTTATTAAACTTAGTTTTATCACAACTTTATCCCTGCTCATTTATTCAATCAGTCAATGATGTGGAAAAAGCAGAACGGACAAGATCACACTAAAAAAAAAGGCTGCTACGGTCAAAATCACTGAGGTCACATTTTAGCCACATGTTTGATCTGAACATCAAGCCAAGCTCTTGACCGGAATGATTTTGTGTACTGCTATGATGCTACATGATTGGATAATTGCTTGAATGAACAGATATATATGTGTATGTTCCTATGAAAAAGCATGTGAGAGTGTGTGTGTGTGAAAGAGAGAGAGAAAGAGAGAGAGCGAGAGAGAGAGCGAGAGAGAGAGAGCAGAAAGAAAACAGTCCATTGTGTATTATTATATACATTTAAATACTTTGAGTTATATGTTTTAATGCATACGTGAATAATATTCCATATTCCGAGTTCTCAGATAATTGTCTGCTCATATTCATCTATCAAGTGAACTTAGGCATGTCATTTTTGGTGTAAATAAATGATTATCTTTTTAGACTCATCAGTTGACAGAATCTACAAAATCTTTTTAAGCTTTTTACTTTCTACACGAACAGACTGCATTAGAAAATAATTCTGAACAATGACACCATTCCAGTTACTTGTATTTTTCAGAAGTGCACATGCATTTGTTTTTCAGTTGGAGAAACTGAAACCAAACCCACCAGAAAGGACACAAGACTTTACACTTACCACAAGGTCGATCAGGTTTGCCTGCAGCTGAACATGCTCATCATTTTTATATATTTGACTGAGAGAAAATGAAGGTCACAAGAAGAAGCGATGGAGCAGTGCGAGCTGCTGCTCGGAGCCTTAACTCCACTTCGTCTGTGTTGTTCAGTGAGTGCTAGCGGCACATCTGAGGAACATAAGCAACAGGCTACAGCTCCCCTCCCTTGCTCACTCACACTCACACACAGACACACACATCAACAGCTCTGACATCAGAGGTGGGATGTGCCATTATTCTAAGAGCTTTTGAGAGAAATCCATAGCAACCATGCTCTAGCTACTGGAGGATTCCCCCTTGTTAAACTGGAATAATCATGGATGATGGGGTCAAGCAGCAGGTTAGTGCTGGTAGTGAAGGTGCATTTGCAGCTCACCCATTCATGCTTTTCGTCCACCATTTCAAGGCATCTCCATTTACATGACTTTTATGATGGGAAAGAAAGGTCTACAAGCTTTAATTTCTTTGCTATAAAGAAAAAGCTATTAAATATAGTTTAACAGTTTATATTTGCTGAAGAGTTACATTTTACTTAAATTATTAAGAATTTTACTTTGAAAGTTTATTTTTTAAAAAGTTTGACGTGCTTATTGATTCTGTTTGTAATTTGCTGCTTGCTGTTCTTCACTTTGGTTATTCCTTTTAAAAAGTGCAGTTACATTGATGTTAATTAGAAGCAAATCTTAGATGTAACCAAAGGCCACACATTAATTATTAAGATTAATATTGAAGATGTTCATGTTTACCTTTAACACTTAATAGTCTCCAACGATTTTCAAAATGAATGTTCAACTAGTATATCAGTGTTTTTTGTCAACCCTATATGCTATAGCACTTAAACGGTTCTTTGTTGAACAGATGACATTATCACTCTTCTTGTCAATCAGTTAGTGACAGCGGAAAGACAATAACGAATAACTCCTTTGTATGCACAGCACGTACCTCAATTTTGCCACCAGGCATTATCTGAGAAACGCAGCATGGTCTGCATTAGCTGCCCTTATTTCCTATTGATCCAGTTGCTTAAAACTGTGTTTGCATGCCTTAAGAAGGTGGACTTTGAAAGGTAATTAGGGTCAACAAGACTTTCAATTCCACAAAAAAAAATAAAAATAAATTTGTTGTTAAAAAGGGAGATGTGGAAAAGTATTGTTGAATGTATATTTTTTAATTATCCACCACTATTTGTATTCTGTTTCATGTGGGGATTAAAGTCTGCAGTTATTTAAGTGAAGCAGTCCATTTCCGGCTCCCAATGTGAAGAAAACAAAAAAAACAATGCACTGAATGAGGACTAAAGAAAATTCAAGGAAGCCCTTGTACTATTTCTTCTTGTAAAATAAATCCAATTCATGTGGAGGCCAAAATCTAACAATCACACAACCACCACATTTCCTCTATTGCACATTTTTCATGTGTTTTTTTAACTGAATTGCAAGCAGAGAGACTAGTCTGTTTCAGCCGCATGATGCCTGTATGAAGAAAGTGCGAATGTGGTGTGCTGACAGTGGTCCAATGCGCAGGGGGACTGAAATTGGGTCCAGAACAACTAGAGGATCTTGAGATGGAAAGCAACATCTCGTTATCATGCATTCACTGATTCCACATAAATGTCATGCCCTTTTGTAAATGAGTGCCTCACAAGAGTTTGTTCTCTGATATGTCTAATATGTCTCGAGCAAATTACAGAATTTTGATGAGCCACATATTCCAAAAGACCTCTAAAATTCAAAATGAGGTTCTTTGACGGACCGTTATGTAACAGTTCATGAAAATGGTTTAAATACCAAGTTTTCTGTGTTTTTGTTTTCATTTCATTTGTTTTCATTCCTGACTGCACAAAATATAAGGGCTTTCACTGACATAAGGTAGTGGGTGGCTTAAACTCTTTTCTGACTTAGCTTTTTTCCTGACTCTGCTTTATGCCTCCAATACCAAAGCAATTTAGTAGTTCACCAATTCAAATATTTTTATTTTAACAGTTATAAGCGTTTGATAACACAAATGACCACAAATTTGAAAACTTGCAACTCATAAACTAAAAACATACTGTTATAAAGCAATTAACACTAAAGGCTCCTTCCATAACTGTTATATAAGCATATCAATACAGAAAGCATCTCTAACGTAATATTAATTTGTTAAATAACATATATACCCTTTTAAATCTGTTTCTTATTAGTTCTAAATTATATAGAATGTTTATACTTGTTACATATACTTTTTTACAGCACAGTGAAAAATATTTCTTTAGATATCCCAACAATGTTAAAAAGCTGCAGTCAGACCACATATATAGAAGTTGTTTCTATTAAGGTACTTGACAAATTGCTGATGAGCTGAATCAGGCACTTTTAAATGAAATAAATGCAATATGCTCACTGGATTTCAGAGACACTACTTTACACAGATGGCTCTTAATCTCTGTTCAGGTGCTTCCATGCTGTAACACATCTGATTTATGAATTATAAAACTGTAAAAAGTGTAATTCAGCACCCATGTGTGTGGGAGTAAAAACCATTTCCCAACACCATCAACTAGAAAAACTGCTTGAATTGCTGTTATATGCAATGCAGTTAAATATTCTGTAAGGAAGCATGTCATCCACACACCGCCTATAAACACAGGAAAGAGCGTAAAATAATTTGATTATGAATTCTTAATATTTAAGTACATATACATTATGATTTACAGCTGTAATTATAGTTCTTTGTAATAAGGTTTACATTAATTATAATGGCCTACTTTGTACCACAGCATTGGCGAGTTCTCTATTTGGTCAGAATTGGCTGATTAATTTTCTATAACAGCAGCTCTGACTATAGATCAATACATTATTTTTTCTTTGTAGTGTATAATAACACAACACAAAATAACACAACATAACACAACACAACACAACACAAAGCAACCGATGAACTTTATGTAGCTTTGTGTTGTGTTGTAGGTCTATGTTGTTATTGTAGCACAAGGGTTCTGGAGTAACGTCTCGTTTTTACTGTGTACTGTGTACCACTGTGTATAGTAGAAATGAAAATAAAAGCCTCTTGACTTGACTTGACTTGACTTGACTAACAGCTCAGTCACAGGGGCATGAATGCCAGACACATCTATCTCCACACAATCTAAAGTAAAAAAAAATACCTGCCAGTATTCAGGTATTCAGAACCATTCTTAGTCACATGACAACTGTTTGTCTTAATAACTTGAAGACAGATAGATACACTGTTTGAAAAAAAGTTTGTGGACACTTGACCATAGGATTCTTATGTACATTGTATTTTACAATTAGTGCCCATTTAACTTCCACTCTTCTGTGAAGATGTTCCACTAGATTTTGGAGTGTGCTTTTTGAGATTTGTGTGCATTCAGTCAGAGGACATAGTAAAATCAGGTAGTGCAGTCAGTGTTTCAATTCATGCCAAAGGTGTTTGTTAGGGTTGAGGTCAGAGCTCTATATATCAGCTCACTCAATATTCCATTCCGAACCATGTAAACAATATCGTAATGGAGCTGGCTTTGTGCAGAGGGGCATTGTCATGCTGGAAAATGTTTGGGTCTCCTAGTTTAAGTTAAGGGAAATTCTAAATGCTACTGCAACCCAAGACATCCTATACAATTACAGTATGTGCCTCCAACTTTGTGGTAATTCTTTGGGGAAGAACACCTTATCCTCCCTCACACTTAGCACTGAGGCTCCTCGGGGTTGTTTTCTGAGCCCCCTGCAGTACTCGCTGTACACATTTGACTGTGTGGCAACTTCCAACTCCACCACCAAGTTTGCTAATGACTTCTGTTATAATGGCCTGATCTCCAACAACAAAGAGACGGCCTACCTACAGGGGATTAAAATCCTTAAGAGACGGTGATAGGAGAACGATCTTCTCCTGAACATCAGCAAGAGTAAGGAGTTGATAGTGGACCTCAGCACGAAGCAGAAGCAATCATACCAACCGCTTGAGATCAATGGGACACTTTCTGGTTTGGGAGCAGCATCATGAAGGACAGGCGAGCCCTCCAGAGGGTGGTGCGGTCAGCTGAATGTTTAACAATATCTGTCATACACATATCCATCCCTTTCAGTGTAATTCACGTATATTTTAATTCACGTATATATGTTCATACTTTATTTTATTTTTATGAATTTTATTTCTATTTTTATATTCTAGTTTTTTTCATGTTTAAATATTGGACAGATGTAAAAAAAGCATTTCACTGGATGTCGTACTCTGTATAAATGTGTATGTTACAAATAAAATTTTTATTTAATTATTTAAGGTTTTACAACATTATGTCATGCTTGGATCAAGAGTCGGAGACCAGAATACAGTCAGTACTTTTTATTTGCTATAGTACACAGACAAAAGCTTAGGTAAAAGCACGAACCAGAAAACAGGTATAATCCGAAACAGGGGAAGTCCAGGGATGATCGCTACTATGAACTGTAGATCGGATGGTGAGTGAAACGGGGGCCTTATAGAGTGTAGATTGGAGACAGGTGAAGGTGATTAGTATGAAGGTGCAGCACTGTGAGTTTGCTGAGTGCAAGGGGGAGGCGTGGGTAGTGGTTCCCTGACATTATTCCCTCCTCCAGGGGTGGGTCTTGACGCCCTAACTCGGCGCCCTGAGGGGTGGTTGGCGTGAAACTCCTCTAGGAGCGCTGGGTCTAACACGTCCCGTCTGGCGACCTCTGAGCATTCCACAGGTCCGTACCCCTACCAGTTCACAAGATATTACAGGGTGGCACCCCTATGTCGTGAATTCAGAACCTCCCGGACGGAGTACACCGACGGCTGGTCTAGCATCTCCAGGGGAGGAAGATCAATGGCGACTCCAGGATGCTCTGTGGTAGGGGGTGTGAAGGGTTCCAGGAGGGGCACATGGAAGGAGCTGACTCCCACACGTGTACGCTTTCCCGGAACCAGTTATCCACAGCTGGAACATCGGACATGATTTGGAGGTGGTAGCTCAGTGGTTAAGGCATTGGGCTTTGGATCAGAAGAGTACAGGTTCAAATCCCACCACCACTAAGCTGCCACTGCTGGGCCCTTGAGCAAAGCCCTAAAACCCTCCCCTGCTAACTTGTAAGTCGCTCTGGATAAGGGCGTCTGCCAAATGCCGCAAATGTAAATGTAAATGATTTCTTCAGGAAGCGGAGGCTGTATTCCGTGAGCAGGGAAGACCCTTGGCGTAGGTTGAATTGCTGATCTGCCGTGGTGAGGGACCCAGTGGCGGTGCAGAAAACTTCCGCGAAGTAGTTCGTGAATAGCGCGTATGACATGGTTATGGCGCTATTGGCGCTCCATATTGCCCTCGTCCAGGACAGAGCCTCTCCGGTGAGTAAGGAAATAAGAAACACTACCTTGGATCGATCAGTGTACCTGTGAGAGGAAGCCATTGCACTCGGCCACGTTTCCGGAATATGAAGCTGGAAGAGCCATCGGGCTGCTGGAGGCGGGTTGTGGAACTCCGCTGAAGGGTGCGAAGGCCTCCCGGAAAGGCGGCCTCAGGTTCCTTGATGTGATCTAAAATGGAAACCGGCTGTGGATCCATCGAGGTAAGTTGTCTGTACTGGTTGGATCTTCGGTCACGTTCGGATCAAGAGTCGGAGACCAAAATACAGTCAGTACGTTTTATTTGCCGTAGTACACAGACAGAAGCTTAGGTAGAAGCATGAACTAAAAAAAGGGGTATAATCCGAAACTGGGGAAGTCCAGGGATGATCACTGGTATGAACTGTAGATCAGACGGTGAGTGAGTGAGAACAGGGGCCTTATAAAGGAGAGTGTAGATTGGAGACAGGTGAAGGTGATTAGTGCTGAGTGCAGCGGGGAGGCGTGGCTGGTGGTTACCTGACACAGTAACTATAGCTCTTTAAAATTGATGAAGCCTGGTTTATAATTAAATTAAAAATTTCAATTGTTGCCTAATAGCTGTGAAAGAAAAAGTAAACAGCCATGGCGTTATTAGGAAATAACAGTGCACTTTGCATATTTCTTTGTTTTGTTTTCTTCCTTATTCATGGCTGGATCTTCAAAGGCATTTGGTTAAAAATAAAAACTTTATTTAAAACAAGTAGTAACTCATTACACAGATGTGCCTGCAGGGTCAAGCAATTATATTGGAGGGGCAATCCATACAGGTGATCCATACAGGTGATGAATGAAGAAACTAGCTATCGATTAGTGTGTGCCTGATTGCAGCACTGAACAAAATCCAAGTTCAAGTTTAAGTTTATTTTTATAGCGCTTTTTACAAAGGACATTGTCTCAAAGCAGCTTTACAGAACTTAAGAATTAAAGTGAATTATGTGCATTTATCCCTGATGATGATCTCTGAGGTGAGTGTGGCAAACCAATCCTCATTTGGGTGATATCAAGGGTGTGAATATAAATCTTAAATCAATACAAAACACTGGAGAGTAAAAACTACTATGAGAACCGGCGTGTGTGTGATTATGATTAATGTCCTTTCTACAGTCTTATACAGTCAGTTGATGTTGTGGAACCAGGAGCTACTCATAACTCATAAACTCATAAAATAGCTCATTTGAGATCATCATAGATTCAACACCGACTGCTCAATGCCAGAGTCTTTAAAAATTCAAAGAGGTCCAATTAGAATTTATGGTAGTTGCGTCATATAAAGAATCAAACATTTTACTTTACTGATGCTTTCTTCACCAGACATCAGCCACAAATAAAAATACCAGCAAAACAATGCAAAAACAATAGTTTTTTAACCCAATGAAAAAATATTTGATTTGTAATTATTATTATATAACTACTTTTGGAAAGCACAGCCATAAGAGAAAACATTATTATCTTGGTTTAACAGGCATGCAGTACAGTATGTTCCTGTAAAGCTGCGTTTACTTAATCAGACCTTAGTTTTACCATTCAAGAATATAGTACTCTATTCATCAGGAGAATTACTTGGGCATAGATGCAAAGGCAATGTAAAGTCTCAACAACAAACTTTAGATGTAAACTGTGTACTTCAGCCCACCCTCCAAAAATGTACTCTCTTAATATTTACTACATCAATGTTTGAACTAAAAGACTCTGTTTAAAATACTCTTGACAGATGACTATGTTCCTGAATTTGCATGTAAATATTGATACAGCAGGCATGATTTTCTAGGTGCAGGCAATAGTGACTGCAGGGAAGCAGAAATATTTGTGGCTCTTATACAGCAGGGCAAGCTGCATATGCTGATGTTTAATGTGTGACAGATATGGTCCTGCAGGGAGGCGAACCATGTGTTGCCTTTGATGGGCTTTTTCGTGAAGAAATCAATGAAGGTGCTAGAGGGGTCAGGCAACATGGCTAATCGTTTCTCCAGAGCTATACAGAGTTCAACCACCTGCCGTTAGAGTGATTGAACGGAATTAAATGCATGTCACGTTTACAAGGTGAAGCTCATGGCAAAAAAAGAAATCTGCCCTAATTTAAGTGCTAGCGCAATCACATATCTCAATCCATTTGGTTTGTGTTTCTTTTGTTCTGTTATTTCATATCAAGAATCCATGGAAAAGGCTTTTAAAAGCTGCAAATAGTATCATTTAGTGAGTCTAATGTCATTATTCGGCTAAACTAACTATAGCAAAAGATTCGATGGCATATTAAAAAAAAAAAGTTTCATAGTTTTATTCATCTTCATTAACATTTCATTATTTGTATCTGGAGCCAATATGCTGGGAATACTTGCCACAAAGCAGAAATGCAGTTTTCTCAAAACACACACACACACACACACACACACACACACACACACACACACACACACACACACACACATTCGTAAACATATTCATACCTACTCCAGATTCTAATCTATCTGAAATGTTAATATTTACAGTCTCTAAAATATTTTGACAGCTTACTTTTAAAAAAGGGAAATTTGACAATAGCAGTTTTACTGTTTAAGCTAGATGTTTGCCTGTGAAATCATATGTTAAGGGCCAGTTCAACTAAATGTGTTGCTGAAAAAAAAAACAGTCAGCCTGCCTAAAAATTTCCAAATCCTTGCTTGCAACATGTAATTTCATCACTGTAGCATCCTCTAATGAGAACAAAATGCCCAAACATTCTCAAAGGAATGAATAGTACTTTCGACTAGTACTTTGTGTGACCTAATGATGAGTATTCCTCTGCAGAAGACCACATTATTATAGAGGCCTAGTTCCCTGTGTGCTCTTTATTTCTGCATGCTCAAAAATGTCACTGGAGATAAGAAGGCAGAACACCCACCTCTCCCAACACAACAAGATAATTTTTTTCAAATTCTTTCTCTGCGGGTGACAATGTGTGGGCCACATGGACGTAGTATTTGCTCACCTCTAACAATGAAAGAAAATATAGCATGGATATACAATGTGCTCACACTTTACATATCAAATCAAATCTAATTAGGCAATGTGACTTTACCTGGTCTGTATTTATAGTTTTCCCCAACATTAGCCTTGTTGATATTCCTGCAGTACCTCAGGAAATGATAGCTCATGCTAGCTCCCTGAATAAAGGCAAATTCAATTTATTCAAGCTGCACATGACAGGCTGATTGTGTGTAGCCGTCAGAGGCAGCCATTTCAGGAAATGTCTGAGAAGCAAGCAGCACAGAGTTGTGTGTATCCCGCAGTGCTGATTTGTAACAGTGGTAACATTGCACCACTCGAATGTGTCCACAGTATTCTTGACTTAAATCTCCAAGAGGTCACAAAAAAAGTGAATCAAACAATAATGTAAAATAAAATGCACTTGTGTATTCATTATTTATGACCTTTGCATCTGCCATGGTACTGGTCTGTAAATTATGTACTAATGGAAATAGTTGTATCAGTTTTTTTTTCTCTCCCTGACTTTTCTACCTATGTTATTTTTGGTAATCTCCCCCACCTACGTCCCACCTCATGAAGATCATGGACCTACAAAGAAGTAGATGCTGACCCTGCAAACATCCCAAACCATCTAGAGACGTACCATTTGGATTCCACCTCATATGCAGTTGGACATTGGACCTCTTTGAGTGTTTAAAGGCTCTGGCATGGAAAAGCTGGTGTTGGTTCTATGATGATTTCAAATGTTAAGCTATTTTATAAGTTGCTTAGTAGCTCCAGATTCCATAATCTCCAATGACTGTATAAGACTGTAGAAAGGACATTACTCATAATCTTACATTCCAGTGCTCTTGTTAGTTCTCACTCTCCAGTGTTTTGTATTGTTTTAAGATTTATAATCACACTCTTGATGTCACCCAAATGAGGATGGGTTCCCCTTTTAAGTCTGGTTCCTCTCAAGGTTTCTTCCTCATAACATCTAATGGAGTTTTTCCTTGCCACAGTCGGCATGGCTTCTCATCAGGGATAAATACACATTATTCACCTTAACTCTTAAATTCTTAAAAGCTGCTTGGAGACAATGTCCGTTGTGAAAAGCGCTATAGAAATAAACTTGACTTGACTTGACAAGCCACATAGGGATGAAGTACCTACCTGTACCTAGGAGGATGAAGGTTAACATGCACTATCTGCCTTCTTTCACATACATGAGCTGACAAATGTTCATTATTGGCTTGCATGGTGTGGCTAGTTGGCTATTGTAATACTGACATGAACCATGACCTCAGAGAAACAACTGTTGCTGCTCATTAATAACGGAGGGGTTATAAGGCCATCTCCAAACATTTTAAAATTCAGAATTCTCAATTGAGAAGGAATGTTCACAAAAGAGAGATTCAAAGACATTTGAGTGGATGTACCTGCAAATTCAGGCCATGTCAACATGGCTTTAAAGTCCTGGTGCATAAATCGCTCAATGCTTTTGGTATCCTTTTAAATGGCACAAGTGCTATTGTGTAATTATAAAACTGGGATTTGAATTGTTTACTTTGTCTGGCACAAAAAACAACTGTTCCCATTACAATGAGAATGTGGCCAACATAAAACGTTGGTGTCAAGCGTATGCAGAGCTTGTTAAATTCCAAAGCTGACAGTGCACTTGATATTCAGAGAGGATTTTAGCAGAACAAAATGGTGTGTTGGAATCAATTAACACTCAGAGACTTAAGCAATTGCAAGAAAAGGTTGTAATTATAAACAGCTGTGACTGTTTTTTTTTTTGTGTGTGTGTCAAGAAGATTGATATTCATAATAGCAGAAAGCAGTCAAGAAGCGGTGGATCTAGCAGGTTGCTTTTTCTCGTGGTGCTAAAATGAGATGTGAGGCCCATACACGTTCGATAATGCAATCTGATTGATGTTCTGTTTAATGGACTTTCATCGGATGGTGAAACTGCTGATGGCTTATCGATATTGTTATTCAGTGATACAGACATGCTGGACTGCGTGTGACTAGCTATTCGGTTCAATCTTGAAAATGATCTTTGTGATATCTTTTTTATTAACGTGATTTATTTGTGCACACCATCTCATCAACTTCCCACAATTAGACAGTAAATTGGTCTGCTCAAAAATAGAATGTTGGCTGTGATAATTTAACATTAGATGCAGGAGTCACTATATGAACTTGATTTGTGTGAAAATATTGCAAGGTGTTTATAACATTGCCATACATGGCTAAACATGCAATTTAAACGCAGTGTACCATAATTATATATATATATATATATATATATATATATATATATATATATATATATATATATATATATATATATATATATTTTTTTTTTTTTTGTATGCAATAACTCATTTGAGTAGTTATACATGTGTTTATACATCCCCCAAAACCCTTTGTTATAGAATTAATTGTAATTGGTACAAACAAAGGAACCAATGAAGATATGAATAAAAGGTACACTATTTGTTTATACCTTTCCAAGGCATCTGGTTGAGGACTTGGATCCTGGAAGTCTCAACAATATTAACATGGATGTTTTTACTTTTAAGTGGGAAAAAGTGAGCAATTAAATAATATCTTGAGGGCCAAAAGAAAACCATCATGTTCAATGACATGAATATAAACATGAATTTGTTCTTAGTAAGTGCCTAGTCTGGGTTCCAGTGCTCCCTTCATTGGCCACTTCATGGGTATTTTATTTTTAAATACATGTTTTGTTTTGTTTTTTCCATACAAATTTTGTAGGCTACTAAGAATACAGAAATTTCAGTTGTTTTGATGTCAAGTTATAAAAAACTAAAACAAAATGTGAATAGCAAAAATTAAATATTATATATTGGTATATAGTGGTATAGTCAGCTTTGTTAAAACCCATTCGAGTTTCCAGTCTGCCCTAGCTTGCCTTGATTACACCTCCAAAGATAACAGCATTTATTGGCAATCATTTTCGGTTGCCAATGAATATAAATGAATAGAATTTATTGGTAGCTAAGTGGTTAACAGTGGTTAACCTGAGCTACAATGGCTCAGGCCTACAGGTTGCATTTGATCAGGTATTAGTGTACACCTCAACAACATTTAACTGTAAAAAATGGACATTCTCAGGGAGTTTTTCCTTGCCACATTCACCAAATGGCTTGATAATCAGGGACAAACTCACCCTTTTAAAGAACATTCTTATTCATTACAGTATCTGTGTAAACTGTATAGACTTAAAAATAGCTTGTTTCCCGTGGCTGTTTCTGCACTGAACAGCTGATATGGTGTTAACAATCACCACTGCACTGTCACTTTTCTTCTGTGTTTTGCACTATTTTAAAATCATGCATCCTTGCAGCACCCAAAAAACTATCATTACACTTCTGTACTTCTGTATGTCCATCCATATTTATTCTGTTTATTCTGTATATATATATATATATATATATATATATATATATATATATATATATATATATATATATATATATATATAATGACATTCCTTTTGTACAGCTATATCTGTCATACCACTTCATACTGTATCATACTTATATAAAAACCACACTATATATACCCTTATTTATTACACTGCCACTGTAAATAAACTATCTATGCACTTCTGGTTAGATGCTAACTGCATTTCATTGGCTCTGTACATGTACCCTGCACAATGACAACAAAGTTGAATCTAATCTAATCTAATCTAATCTAATCTAAAGCGGTTTTAATACAATGTCTATTGTTGAAAGTGCTGTACAAATAAAAATGTATTGAATTTCAACAATTGAAATGTATATGAATTTAATTAAATTTAACTGAACTGAATTTAATTAAATTGAAAGTTAAGGCTCATTGTTACACAATAGAAAGCCATGTATCACCAAGCTGCCACTTTTGGTCTCTTAAGCAAGACCTTTAACTCTATTTAACTCTATGCTCCAGGGCACTGTACATGGCTGACCCTGTACTCTGACCCCAGCTTCCTATTATATTGCTGGGATATGTGATGAAAAATTTCTCTGTGCTGTAACGTACATGTGACAAGGAAAAAGCTCCTTTATATTTAACGAGCAAGAGGAAGCAAGAGGAGGAGGGTGGTTGAAGTGTTTTTTGGGTGTTAATAGTTTGGTTGTGGTTCACTTGTGTTTATATCAGTAGATTTCTATTTTTCTGGATTCGCTTTATGTCTTTTTCTTTTACTTTGATACTTTGAACTCTATTTCTTTGCCATTATTTGGAACTGGGTTCCTTTCTTGTCTGTTTTTGTGCAATGGTTTAACAGCTAATAATGAAATCTATAATATAGCACTGTATAATAAAATGCTAACCTTCTATTTTTTCAAATGCTATTCGGGCAACAGAGAGCCAGTTAAAAAGGATGAGCTGGTTCTCCTTTTTTCCATCTATATGTGTTAATTGTGTTGTTACTAAGGAATAGTAGACTTTATGTTGTTACTATGGACCCTGTTCTTCACTTTGCCCATGAAGGAATAAAAGCATGTTGACCTCGTTACTCTCTGCACACAAGCAGTATGCTAATGTAATCTTAGTTGACTGGCTCTGTTTGGTCTTATCATTATTATTACCTTCTAGTATTAAGACCCAACGTGAAACCCAAGCAAAGGTTTCTGTCTCACTAACCGAACACCTAGAAATAAATTTTGTACTAGACACAATGTCAAGAATAGCTTTTATAAAATATCATTTAAATACAAGGACTCTAAGAAACTCTATAGGAATAAGTAATTGATCAAATGTATGCAATTCCTTATAATGTCCCAGCATGGAATTAACATAAGTATATCCTAATGAGGGACTTTAGGGGAGTAACACAATGGCATCATCTGCATCTGTATCTAAATGTTAGCCCACATATTAGCCCACATATATTTGCATTTATATCTGTCCCTGAAGAGTACATGTCCCCTTCAATTTAAACACTGGTTGTAAATGTCCTGGCTGATCAGTAAAGTGAAGCTGAGCCTCGTCTTTTCTGTATCTCAGTGTCATCATTAAGCCTTGTAGCACTGCATTCTGGAACTTGGAGTCCTACGTTTGCGTCAACGTTTGCTTCAGGGAAAATAGGCTGACAGTGTTATGTATTTGAAAACAGTATGTGAGGAAATAAACTCATGACTTGTGTTTGAGGATGCAGCAATGTAGTGTAGCCGTGATCTCATTATTGCCCATCTTTCTCCTATAACGACAAAGAAACACTAACCTGAAGGTGAGTGAACACAGCGCAGACCTTTCATTATGTTCTAGAGCTGCCTGAACACCAGAAAGACAGTGAAGGCCAGAAAGACACTGAAAGGCCTCAGCCATCCTCACAATGGACTGCTCTCTCTGCTGCGGTCACGAAAACACTTCTGCACACTATCTATCGGCTAATAGAGGACTGACATGGTAGCACTTGCTACAAAAGGAACTAAACTTGAAGATTGACCAGACTGTTATGTAGCTCAGTCTGGGTCACTAAAATTCATACACTCATACACAGGTCACTGATATTTATAATGACACACCACAGAGCATGGAAATACATAAACTCAGATTGCCTTATAATTGATGAGATTACCATTGATGAGCTGCGACTATAACCTAAAATCCACCATTTGTGCTCTATCATCCTGAGATTTTGACTTGTCAGATTGAATTTTTAAAACAATGTCTTACAATGTTTAAAATCACACATGTATAGCCTTTTGGCTTTGAAGAAGAAAACAAATGAACGGATCTACTGCAGCCGCCGGGGCTTTAAAATCTGATTTTTGTGGTTAGATGTCATGGTTTTCTTCTTACTAGACAGACATTCCTACTCTTGTCCAGGTTATTGCTAGTGGGAATGAAGGGTTTTGTTGTCATCTGGTATAGAGAAATGACTTCATTGTGTGTGTGTGTGTGTGTGTGTGTGTGTGTGTGTGTGTGTGTGTGTGTGTGTGTGTGTATGTGTGTGTGTATATATCAAAGAGAGAGAGAGAAAGAGAGAGAGAGAGAGAGAGACACTAAGAGACAGAGCGAGACCCCCAGACAATCTAACACTGAATCAACTTGATGTACTGTGAGGATGCATGATGTGCCATAAGCCTTAAGCTTAAGTTTTATTAATACTACTAATTACTCTATATGTAAACTTGCTAACTGCAAAATTAGTAAGACTAAAAAACAGTTCTGAAAGAATTAAAAATATAATACCTTTAAAAATGTAAATGTGATTTAATATATGAACTGACTTAAAGTGGTACAATAAACACAATGGCATGTGCTACAGATTTTCTGTCACTCTGTTTCCGACAAATTGCACATGCATCCAAAGGAACTGTAATAACTCAATTTGCAACACAATGTAATTTCCCCAAATGAGTTTCAGCACTGGTGTTGAATTTGAGCTAAGATTGAGTAATGAAGAAACCATGACAATGATCAAATAAACCGTGATATATTATGAGAGACAAAGACTGATAGTGTTTTATTTGGAACAAGTTCTGAGAGATTTAAATTGCGATGTAACATTAAAACTGTTGGAAATTTAGAATATATTACTTTGGAATAAATATTTAGTGCATTGCGGCATTTATTTGGGCAGCACTAACAAATTGTGCTTCAGTGAGGGCTAAATTGAAACGTTTTCTCACTTGCTCTAGTGCTAAAGACTAGCAGCCTCGACCGTAAAGGAAAGCCTTTACAGAAATACTTACAATTCAAAATGAGAGAAATCTGGTTTGTCAAAAGAGAGGAAGCAGATATAGATACACTTTATTTTAAGTTTAAATCTGTTTCTATGGATACGGCATTGTTGCTATGTGACAGAGATTGGAATAACCATGTGGCATGTGGTTCAGACTTTGAACAGCACATGTATCCAACGTTCACAACATGAGTCTCAATCTGTGGGCCATCTGATTTCAGTCTCATACTGAGAGTTACCCACAGCAATATTGCTGTCTGTGAAACATTCAAGCCACATGATAGCAGCACACTGTACTGACAGAAAGCTGTTATTCTTACAACTTACAGAGTTCAGTGATATTTAATTTAAAATGCTGTAATATTTAGTTCTATTTAGTTTAATCGTGCTGTATGAGAAGTTGAGAGCTGATTAAAGTAATTCTAAGGCATCAGGATTTTAAGACATAACCAAACTTAAGTATAACCTGCTTAACTACAGCATAACCTGGTGAATTTTTGCAACTGATATTAAAGCACAATGATATATGAATAAACTGTCATTCATCAAAGGCAGTATAACATATATTATCCAAAATCATAGTGTAACATCTTTTATTCACAATACACACCAAAAACCAGCAAACAACGGATCTATTTTGACACCTCAAACATACCCCATATTCACACCACACACAACATCTATGTGTCTGTTCACCATATGTGCTCATTTTATTTTTATGAAGCTGAATAATGCTCAGATGGTTGACCATGTCAGTGAAAAAGTAAGGATTGAGTCAGCTCTAATTCCAATACAAATTTGATATGAGACGGTAAATATGAAATATATGTAATATAAATGGATTTTTATGGAGTTGTAATTTCTTCACTACACTGATGCACATAAATGACAATATAGATAGATTACTTTATTTATTAAATGTATTCATACAGCAGCACAGAGAGTTAGATGTAGATATAAAATGGTAGTGTAGACCAAAAGTGATCAAAGTGATCATTGTAACTAGGCAGCACATATCGGTATTGTATGGCGGGGAACCACCCACTGGTCCAACGACGGTTTCCAGAGGCGTGGCGAAGGATTCTCGCGCGTTCTAATCTTTCCTTTCACATTAGATAATAAGATTTGGATTAATGTATTACTTCATTTTTGTTATTGACCTTTTATCTGACTCCATTTAGATAAAACAATAAATATTTGCATAGGTTGATATTTTACTAATAGTATAATTTTGATGGATGTTTGTCTAGTTATTCTGATTAAGCTCTGGCATTACACTCGTTCATTCGGTTCACACAGTCGCACAAGATCCTAGTATGGGCCCTATAATTAACATACTGGTCAACGGTCATAAGCGAATCAGTATTGGTCGCTGCCAGAGGTTGGACTATATGCTTGCGGCCGCTCTCTGCGTGCTCAACTTTAAACATACTTTATTTAGTGCCCTTAGAGGTGACACTTAATTATTACAATAATTATTTCTAACCACAGATAATGAATAGAATAATATTGAAATAATCAGAGGTTGAGGCTGACCCTATTTAGAGTGATTAGAAATGTTACTCTAAACGGAAATACATATTGTTAGCCTCCACGCTTCTAAGTACACTTAAACTAACGCCAAGTGCTAGTCGTATCTCTAAAATCCTCAGTTGATATTTACTATCTAACTGGGATTTAGGCCGATCTAGCCTGATTTCCAGTCCTTACGGTAACTGCGGATGCAACGTTATTACTTGCAGTGTCAACATTTACCGAGCAACACAGAATAAAATCAAACATAACAATTTATTAACCAGGTAAGAAAATCACAATTCAAAGCCAATTTATAGTTCAATTAAAATATAACATAAATACAAACCAATAGTATTTACATTTAAACAGGAAATATAAAACCTTTCATACCTGGTACGAGACTACACACAGTAATCGTGCGGGATATCTGTTTACAGATTCCCTGAATTGTTGGTCAGTTCTCCTTAAATACCCAGATAGAGTAAGCATTATGTAAACATTATTTAGTCATGGAAGTTTGCATTGATTGGTTCTTACAGACCTGTGGGAGGCACCTCGCCTGTATACATCTGTAGTGGGCACGCCTTGTATAGAGTTATGTTTTCTTTAACTTTATTAAAACCTTTTTATTATTTGTTCTATTGCTGTGGGAATGGGACCTGTGTACCAGTCGCGATAAACCTTTGTAAAGAAATGAAACATGAACATTTTCTGTCGTTATTTACATGTGATATGACCTTTCTTACACATAATCATCCGGTGTGCTGTAGAATGTTCTGTGTTGAGGATGTAACAGGAAAAGGAGGGGAAGAGGGGTCAGACACTTGTCTGCAGATCCACCATTTGTATGGAGATGTGGTGGTCAAGACCAAGGGTAGCTCTCCGGGGAGCCTACTGTATTCCAGGAAATGTTCTGGTTCTCGAAAGGGGGGTTGCGGGGTCGTTAGTCCCCTGCCGTGAGTCCTGGAGGAAAACGTGTTAGGGCCCACATCCTGGCCCACACCCCTCTCGGGCATCCATGCTGTGTTCTCGGGGGGGGGGCCGACCTTTTGGTCAGGATCAAGCAAAAGTCTTACAGTATCAATAGTGGATAATAGTAGAATTACTCACATTCAGCTATGGCTAAATTAGCTAATCCTAAAGCTAGATCAGAATTTTTGGATTAGGATTAAGAATGTAGACAGTGTAGTGTCCCGAGACAGTCATAAGATGTTGTAAAGTGTGATCGCTTTTGGTGCATGTTGATGTATATTTAGCCAAATGTACATTTAACATTACTACAGCAATGTGTCCAGACAAGGTTATTACCATGCACAAATCTATGAGTCAAAACAGCAAACACTGGAATTGAATGTGGAAGTGTTCCCCATAGAAATGTTTTGAGTGCATATCAGATCAATAACAATGACTTTCTGGACAATAATACTCTCCCGGCATTCACCATTTGTGCTCACTTCCTTCCCCAAAACAACCCACATCCCACCACCCATCCATGCACTCAAAGTGTGCCTGTAGGCCAAACTGAACACAATATTACCACATCATCCACATGGAAATCTGGCATTTTGAAACAAAACATTTCATATTAATGTGGTAAAGCATTTTGCAGGCCCTGAGATTGTATGTGTTATTTTACCCTGAGAGGTTGGAATGAGAGTTTCAGAAGAGTTTTCAGTGTGTGTGAGTGTGTGTGAGTGCAGTGTTTAAATTTTTGTTTTGTGTGAAGAACAAAGAATAGTTTTAGAATTTTACTGGTCGCAAAGAGTAAAAAAAAATGTTTTTGTGATTGTATTTAAAAAGGGTGTGTGTGTGTGTGTGTGTGTATCTGGCTGTGTGTGTGTCTGTGATTTAAACCTAGCATTAATTAGCTGGAAAGTGTGTGTATGTGTGTCGGTTTCAGCTGTTAGTTTCTGAACTTTTGAATTTAAGCTAAATATGAGCTAAAAGGATGAGTTAAGCCCTTTGAACCACTCCCGATGCCATTCCTGATTTGGATTAAATAGACTTCTTTGGGGTGTTTTGTCTATCATTTGTAACTGACAAATTCCTCACGGTGAAACAACCTTTTCTGATGCTTTACATAGACAAAGATATTTATATGTATAGAGAGATAACAAGTGAGAGGGAAAAGCAGACCATTAGGACTTGATTTCTCATAAGGCTCAAGGTTATTCACACCTTTCTCTTCTCTCTCTCTCTCTCTCTCTCTCTCTCTCTCTCTCTCTCTCTCTCTCTCTTCACACTTCATCAGTGCCATCACTCTTTCATGTACAAATTCAGCTTGTAGAAAAAAAGAAAAGAGAGAGAGAGAGAGCTATTGGTAGACAGGTTGGGCTTGGCAGAGAGGCTTTCTCCTTCATAATAAGGAATGGACCACAGCCAATGCAGACTCCATGAATTCAATCAAATATTACAGACTGATTCATGAAGGTGAGAGTGAGGTCTTGGCTGAAACATCACCATGCTGTTGGTTTTGATGGACACATAATAACTGGTTCTTCACATACCACTCTGCTCCATCTCAAATGCTAGAACCCATTTTAACCCATTTCTAATCTCTAGCTTTTCTATAAAGCTTTCATATGAAAGCTGGAGTCATAGTTTCACTGGTCGATTAGTGCTTGTATAGTTATGCCCTTTTATTGTTCTCTCAAAACTAAATAATTGGTTTTGTGTCTAAAACGCAATCATCCTTAAAAATGAGCCAGAAATTGCAAAACAGTCAAAAGATGTGTAAACAGGACTGTATATTTAGAAAAAAAATAAGTTGCATTATTTTATTTGTATTTGTAGCATATATGTTTTGTTTACAACAGCTACAAATTAAAGAGAATGTTTCCTCTAACTGTAAAGCAGCTTTCACAATGCATATATTCAGATTGTAGCTGTTAAGCACAAGGCAGCTGAAGAGCACACTAAGACTAAATGCCCTTTATCTTATATGAATTGATGAGGGAGAGAGTGATGCAATATTTAACATTTACAGACCAGGGCCATTTATGGTCTCTTAAACTCCAAATGCAGTGAGCACCTGCTCACCAATCTTGGCGGATAGAAGTGGACCCCAGTGTTGTCTTATACTTTTGTAGTCCATTCGTTGCCAAAGTTTATATGTGTTGGTTTTCTAAAACGCGTTTGTGCTAGAGTGGTTACTAGCTCCTTCCTGGTGGCATAAATCTGTCTTTCCACTTTCATCAGCTTCATCAACAAGCCATTTTCTTTTACATCAGTGGTCCCCAACTCCCAGGCTGCAGACCGGCACCGGTCCGTGGGTCAATTGGTACCGGGCCACACAGTAAGAATACATAACACATTATTTCCATTTTATTTATTATCTGATTCTGAACGATTTTTTATTTTGGAAAATTATCGGATTCTCTCTGCCCCATCTGTCTATGACTCACTCTTGATGCATGTCAAGATGAATGTATTATTGAATTTTTATACTTAATCTAGCAGATTTGGCAAAAGCAAAAATGCCACTTTAAAGTCACTGAGATCACATTTTTTCCATTATAAATGTATTATAACCCTCTTACTAGTTTAAGTACACTATTCATCAAACTGTGTTGTGTTTAATGAGTACAGTAAAACCCCATTGTACGAGCAACCTATAGTACGAGCAAACGGAGATACGAGCAACCTCGCTCGCAAAATTTTACCCTGTTTCACGAGCAAATTTCGAAGGCACGAGCAAACCCACGCTGCCGGTTCCCCGTTTTCGGCGAAGGGTCGCATCAGTCTCTTAGTTAATGACGTATCACTCGGTCGCTCTCGTTGTTCAGTGCAGCAAAAACTTAACTTTTTTAGTTTTATATTTTTATTTCACTAGAAATCTTGAAAAATGTCTCCCAAGAAAATCAGTGATGGTGCTGTGAAAACGAAAGTAAATAGAAATACCATGGAAACCGAGGAGGTTACGAGCGTGGTGCGCGTCTCACACTCGCAATCAACCACTACCACATGGGTAAGTGTTATGTGAGAAACAGAGGCGGAAGCCGAAGTCAAAGCAAACAAAGTTTATTTTGCAAAAACGCATACTTGCAGTAACTGGGAAGTAATCCAGTGGTGCGCTGTGGGAGCGCGGTCCACTAGTCCAGAACTGGATGAGAAGCAGTCTGTGTAATATCCAAAGGAGCACGTAGGAGACGCGCACCGCTGACCACAAGCACGGGAGAATCGTGACATGTACAGCCAAACCATTGATAATAACGGACAGCGAGTGAGGGTGAATGAGGGGTTTATATATGGTTGGGTGATGAGTGCTAAACGAGAGTCAGGTGTGTGATTAGTAAGCCGGTGAGCAGGGAATCAGGGAGCTCCCTGACAGTAAGTGTTAAATTATGTTATACATTATGGTAATTTGCGGTGTATTTGTTTGTTAAAATAGGCTACAATTACTTTTTAAGTGCAGAAATAAGCGATCGAATGAGATCTCGGAACGGATTAAATCACTTTTACATTCATTCTTATGAGGAAAATCAGTTCAGACGTACGAGCAAATGGACCTACGAGCAATGTTCAAGAACGAATTATGCTCGTACAACGGGGTTCCACTGTAACATTTTTTATGTGATCTGAAAATGAGTGTGTATCCCTTTAATTCGTCAATGGCGGCGAAAGAGTTAGGAAACCCCTTGTATTCACTAAAGTTTGGTTTAAATGCACCTGGAAGACATGTGCTGGTTACTACCTAGTTTTATCTTTTCTGTGATTGGAGGTTAATTATTTTATACCCACCCATGCATATGAGAGTGTAATGTGATTGGTGGTTAATGAGTCAATCAAATGAGGGAAGGAGAGACGAGTCGCGCGCGAGAGAGTTCTGAAGCAGAATCGCTCGTGCTGGGAAAAAGTAAAATAACCGCTAAACGCGTGTTATATTGGTTTGGTTTTCTTTGTAAAAGTGTTTTGTTTGTTTGTTTTTGCATAAATGTTAACCTAGGAGATGTGTTAACTGACTGGTTTTCGTCTTATCAACTGTTGGTGAGACTTTTTGCCTTTGAGTAGAAACCGCCCGTTGTGTTGATACGGAGTTTCTCTACGTAACGTTACCGGACTGATATACTGCGTTTTGCGTATTACAGTGGCGTTGCGCTATTTAATACCCTGAGTTGGACACTTTGAGAGGTCAGTTTGAGTTCAGGTTGTGATCGGGCGAGTGAAAAGCACTCGGTGGAGAAAACGTGCCTTCATCAAGACTGTTCGGTTTGCCTTGGATCGCGGGAAACGTAGCACTATTTGCAGAGGATCGTGTGTGAGGTCTCCGCTTAGACTGTGAGTGATCACCGGAGCACAGGTACATGTTATTGCTTTTGTTTTGGTGTAGTTGAGTGAAGAGGCCACAACGCACACCAGCAACGTCACAGGCCTGCATCGGGTTGTGTGAGTGTGTGTTGCTCGTGTGAGTGAGTGTTTGCTCGTGTGAGAGAGCGTTTGCTCGTGTAAGTGTGTGTTTGTGTGAGTGAGTGTGTGTTTGCTCGTGTGAGTGTGTGTTTGTGTGAGTGAGTGTGTTTGCTCGTGTGAGTGTGTGTTTGCTCGTGTGAGTGTGTGTTTGCTCGTGTGAGTGTGTGTTTGCTCGTGTGAGAGAGTGTTTGCTCGTGTGAGAGAGTGTTTGCTCGTGTGAGTTTGTGTGAGTGAGTGTGTTTGCTCGTGTGAGTGTGTGTTTGTGTGAGTGAGTGTGTGTTTGCTCGTGTGAATGAGTGTTTGCTCGTGTAAGTGAGTGTTTGCTCGTGAGAGAGTGTTTGCTCGTGTGTGTGTGTTTGTGTGAGTGAGTGTGTGTTTGTGTGAGTGAGTGTGTGTTTGCTCGTGTGAGTGTGTGTTTGCTCGTGTGAGTGAGTGTTTGCTCGTGTGAGTGTGTGTTGAGATTTATACTTTGGTGTGATATAAGTGTTGATTTAGAATTGCAGTTGCACTGTTACAGAGTGTTTAAGGATTTTTCTTTGAGTGTATATTCATTGCTGGGTATTTGTGTATTACATTTGAACTGTTTACGTTGTTTATTCAGTAAGTGGATTGGACAGTAATTTATTTTGTTATAATACCTATTGACTATTGTTATTCATACCTATATATTATTATACATATGTGAACTTAATTACTTAAATATATAAATATATATATATTCTATAATTTATATCTCAATCTATTTTACATAGCAAAAAAAAAAAGAAATAAATACAAAACTGTTTGTTTACGAATGTTTCTTTTTTGTGTGTATCAGAGTTTAGGTATCAGAGTATTTTAAGTTCTATGGTCGAGAGACCCCACGTTATTGAACCCGTTGCCCCACCCTAAAGAGCTTAGACTTGACACAACTAAGTAGGGCAGGGGGCGCTACATAAAGTGAAAAGGAATTCGCAGAGTTGATGTGAAGACGGATCACCTGCAGAAAGTTGGAAGTGAAAGGGACAATCGGGTTTACCGCAACCCCAGAGTATAGAGCTTGGTGCCAAAGGTAATCCAGCCAATTTTGACAGCAGCAAGATGGCCGACATGTCAGTGGAAGAAATCACAATCAGAGCCAACCAAGTGACTGATGAGTCACTTGAGAGCACGAGACGCATGCTGCAGTTGGCAGAGGAGAGCAGGGAGACTGGAACTAAAACCATGGTCATGTTGGATCAGCAGGGGGAACAACTGCGGCGTGTGGAGCAGGGCATGGACCATATCAATCAGGACATGAGACAGGCAGAGAATAACCTGACTGACCTGTCGAAATGCTGTGGCCTGTGTGTCTGTCCCTGCGATAGAGTGAGATCCATTCAGAACGATGGGCGGTACAAGCGTACTTGGGGCACTGGAAATGACAATGGCACAGATGGTGATGGAAGCGTGGTTTCCAGCCAACCCACCAACCAGCGCAATGGCCAAGCGGCAACAACAGCTTCCCGTCCCTATATAAAGAGAATCACGGAAGATGCACGGGAAGATGAGATGGAGGAGAACCTGGGGCAGGTGGGCAGTATCATCGGGAATTTGAAGATCATGGCTCTGGACATGGGCAATGAGATCGACAAACAGAACAAGACCATTGACCGTGCTAACGAGAAGGCTGACATGAATAAAGCTCGTATTGATGATGCCAACCAAAGAGCTAATAAGCTTCTGTAGAGAAGCCATTTCAAAACAAGCAGCTTTCTCTCTCTCTCTCTCTCTCTCTCTCTCTCTCTCTCTCTCTCTCTCTCTCTTTTTTTTTTTTGAGGCCCTGTATTTGTTTTATTAAAATTTCAAATACAAATTTAAATACCTAGCCATTTTTATTCGATGGTGAAAAGAACAATTACTGTGACATTTATAAACATCTGTATTGTGTGTGCACTTTTTGCTCACACGAGTCATTTTAAACAAAAAAACAAACAAAAAAAGTGTGTGGGCCAGGGGACACAAACTCCATTAAACTCTATTAGGGTTCATTCATTCACAGATTTTTTCAATAATTAAATATAGATACAATCAAGGACAGAGAGATAACAAGTAAACAATTATATACAACAACCCTAGTAAAAGTGGGTTAATATAACAGAACAGCCTACAAGGAGAAATTACACACAGGCACGTGGAGACATAGAAACACAGGTCTCTTTTCCTTTTATGGATGAAATTATGATAAAAATGTATCAGCTATAAAGACCCAGGCAAGTTGCTGAAGAGGGCATTGAAACAGCAACCCTCTGAGAACAATTACAGAAAGTCAGGATAGCGATTACCAGAGAATGGCGTAATGCCACGCTGCTTGTCCAGTGGCGAAGACCTGATTGAGGCAGTGTGTGTGTGTGTGTGTGCAGTTCTATTTACAAAAAAAAGACTTCTAAACAAATGACACAAAGGCACAGGAGGCAGTAGAAGAACATTTTTTTACCGCCAATCACATTACACTATCATATGCATGGGTGGGTATAAAATAATTAACCTCCAATCACAGAAAAGATAAAACTAGGTAGTAACCAGCACATGTCTTCCAGGTGCATTTAAACCAAACTTTAGTGAATACAAGGGGTTTCCTAACTCTTTCGCTGCCATTGACGAATTAAAGGGATACACACTAATTTTTAGATCACATAAAAAATGTTACTCATTAAACACAACACAGTTTGATGAATAGTGTACTTCAACTAGTAAGAGGGTTACACTCTCCCCCTTCTAACTCCTCATGCCCTCATGAGGCAAAAAAAATTCTACATCTGAACTACTGTTCTGACAGCAGGGCAGGGGTTCGAAAGGACACACTGGGGACACTGGGCCATGGGATGGCACCATACAGTGTTGCAGACTTTCTTCTTTACTTGTACAGCATCTTCAATATGTACGACCATCCCTTGATGAATAACTTAATGGTTTATCTGAGGGTCGGCCTAATTCGTCATAGGTCAGTTTAATCAAAGGCTTTACCTCTCTCCGATATTTGCGGCACACTAAAGGTTCTGTCTCATGTTCTGAGACATTCTTGGGACCATTGTCTCCCCCTTCTAGTTCATGACCCTCTGCCACTTCCATAAGTTGATCAGGAAGTATTTCTGGGTCATCTTCTGTCACACTATCTCTCATTACACACTCCTGGCCTTGATCATTGTCCTGACAGACGGGTTCTTGCTCCACTGTAAGCTGAGAAGTCGGCGGCCTACTTAGTCTGCTGACTGGGTCTGGTCGGTAGTACCAGAGATTGTCATCACTTTCTGAAGTATCCACTTTCTCACATTCAGTAAGAGAAACATTTTCCTTCACCAGCTTATTTTGTCTCTTTTTAGCTGTTTGCGTTCTGGTTACAGGTGGTTGCATAATTTTGTTCGAGTCATCCGACCTAAACAATCTCACATTGTCTCCAATGGGTGAGTGTTTGCTCGTGTGAGTGTGTGTTTGCTCGTGTGAGTGTGTGTTTGCTCGTGTGAGTGAGTGTTTGCTCGTGTAAGTGAGTGTTTGCTCGTGTGAGTGTGTGTTTGTGTGAGTGAGTGAGTGAGTGAGTGAGTGTTTGCTCGTGTGAGTGGGCCCACTACGATTTTATGTTGAGATTTATACTTTGGTGTGATATAAGTGTTGATTTAGAATTGCAGTTGCACTGTTACAGAAATAGTTAATAGTAAGAGTGTTTAAGGATTTTTCTTTGAGTGTATATTCATTGCTGGGTATTTGTGTATTACATTTGAACTGTTTACGTTGTTTATTCAGTAAGTGGATTGGACAGTAATTTATTTTGTTATAATACCTATTGACTATTGTTATTTATACCTATATATTATTATACATATGTGAACTTAATTACTTAAATATATAAATATATATATATTCTATAATTTATATCTCAATCTATTTTACATAGCAAAAAAAAGAAAAGAAATAAATACAAAACTGTTTGTTTACGAATGTTTCTTTCTTGTGTATATCAGAGTTTAGGTATCAGAGTATTTTAAGTTCTATGGTCGAGAGACCCCACGTTATTGAACCCGTTGCCCCACCCTAAAGAGCTTAGACTTGACACAACTAAGTAGGGCAGGGGGCGCTACATAAGTTTTAATGTGAACGTTTTTAAAAACTCTTGATTGTAAGCGCAGGATTTTATGCATTGTGTTTCTTCCATACAATTAACTGACTGCATGAAAGTACAGATCTTTTAATAAAATGTACAGAAAGTGGACATATATTTGTTTTTACCCAATACATATGAAAATGATTTCTATGTTAACATTTTGCTATACAGGTATTCGTCGACATACGACCACGATTGGTTCCGACAGACCGGTCGTAACACGATTTGGTCGTAAGTAGAGTAGGCTATATGTACAGTACTGTGAAATTATGTCATAAAAATCTTTAAGTAGTCTTTTATCATAATTTTCTTTCATTATTTTTATACTGTATATATCATCATTTTCTTTGTTCATTTTATGCCTGTCTCTACACCATTTTGTTTCTTACTGTCGTACGTTTATGCAGCGCCGCGGCGAGCGATTGTGGTTGTAAAGTTGAATGGTCGACGGCTACCTGTATATGTAGCACAGCATTAGCTATTTGGTTTTTTTTTTTTTATAATTTTAATAAACAATGTTTCCTGTTCATGTTACATGGTTAAAAAAGCTGATGGTACAGACTATTACAATAAGCACTAAACCTGGGGCTTATTACCCAGTAATTATTTATGTGACACTCATGTAAAATGTAAAAATCCTTGATTATTACTATTAGCTTATCTTCCTCCTTAGTTGTAATGGTCCATGCACATGAGAAATGGTCTTGTTTTTCAGTCATTGCTGCAACACAAAGTCCTAGTTTCTGACTTTATCATTTCTCGGACCCTGTGACTTTGGAGAAGACGCCAGCAAGGGGGGGGGCTTTAGTGGAATTCTTTGCCATTGGAACAATATAGCCCTGTTTACCACTTCAGAATTGTTCACCTCCTGAAAGATAATGTGGGATCTAATGGACTTATCTGAAGTGAATGCCTGCTTGAATTTAATGAACACCTCTAGTGACCAGAGGAGCCTGTGTGAAGTGTCTTTGAAGCGTGTAGTGAGAGGTGCTTCAAGTATACTCAAGTTCTGAATAAAGAGCCTTTTGAAGCTAGCATAGGCAAACTCCACAAAGGTTATATGGCCCTCTATTCACTCACTCTAAGGAAAACAACATACCGTAGGAAAGCTACTACTACTTTCTTTCGGCTTCTCCCATTAGGGGTCACACAGCGGATTATTCGTATTCGTGATCCGCATGTTTGACTTTGCACGTTTTACGCTGGATGACCTTCCTAACGCAACCCTACCCATTTATCCGGGCTTGGGACCGGCACTAAGAGTGCACTGGCTTGTGCAACGCTAATGGCTGGGTTTGGTTCCCGCAGCGGTAAGAGCGCCGAATCCTAACCACTAGACCACCAGGGAACCAACATACCGTAGGAAAGCAAGAGTAGTTAAATGCAATTCAGATTTTCTGTCTTCCTGGACAATTTGTGTTTAAGCAGTCTAGCCAACACACCCCTCACTCAATGAAAGCAAACCTCAAGAATACAGAAAGATATAATCAATGTAATTACTATGCTGGAACAACTGATGAACTGCAAATTTAATCTGAACATCTGCTTAGTTATAAAGCTTCCACCAGCTTCTGATTTAATTGTATAAAAAAAAAAAAGAGTGTCTGAATTTAAATGAAACATGGAATGAAGCAAAAATCTAGAACGGAAATTCTTTGAATGTGCTTTTGTTATAACATTAACGTTGGGATGGGCTTTAAAAGACAAATGCATAATGGCCCCAGCCACTGAGCAGGCCATAGCCACCTCTATTTTTCTTCTGAGGTCAGACATAAACGATACATTTTCAAGTGCTTAGTGGATCTGAGGGCATGTGGCCCGAATAGCAGCTCACACAAAATGTTCACCATTCACAAAGAAAACCATCCAGCCACAAAGACAGGAAGATGTACTGAGCATAACAGCATGCCAATTTGGAGACGTTTGGAGCCGCACTCTGAATTCAGCACTTGTTTGTTCCATTCTTTGATTGGAAATTGCAGGGCAGTACCAGATGCTGTTTCATGTTCCTGAAGAAACAATATTATTTAAAATTGTGTATTCCAAAAGCAATGCAATGTTATGTATTTTAAAATTCTATTTGTTAAATATTTATAACCTGTTTTAGAAACAGAACTTTAAAAACCTATAATTAATTTTCACTTTTCCAAATCTTCTACATATTCCATCTTTTCTTATTAAGAGCCTATTGATTGTGGACTCTCCAGAGACCAAATCCAGATGATACCAGGCACCACTAATTATACTTGTTAAAGGAGCGAGTTAGGGGAAAAAGAAATAAGGGGGTGTGTAATTAAGGTTCCACCATCACTTCAGCCACTAATCAGTGCCTCTGTAAGAGTGTCTGTGTGTATATGTGTATGTGTGTGTGCGTGAGTGCACTGGTAGCTTGTAGAAGTCCAAGTATTTGAATGACTGCTAAAGACAGCACATAATTTGAGCATTGTGGGAACGTGTGATTTGGGTATCTCAGATGCAACAGCTGTGTGACCTTTAAACCACATAAGTATTTCAGCATATCTGGGTATGAGAATTCCACATAAAGTATTTGATCAGATTAGATTGTTTTTTTTACTCACATATTGTACTTTAATAAAACCTTTTCATAAAAATTATTCCCTCAAAAAAACTGTGTGTGTGTGTGCATGTGTGAATGTGCACCTCTGAAGCTCTGTGACAGGCATCGGTGTTGACAGCACAGATGGCTTGAGCATGGCAGAACTCTGAAAGTGTGCAAAGATCACTAACTCTTAACAAGTGTTTGAAATGCGTACGCTACATAATATTTTAACAAATCTCCAAAGGTTGTTCACATGTCAATGAAAGTACGATCAGAAATCGAATAATGGTGGTCAAAGTTTGTATGTATGTCATACATGTCTTTAAAATCTGCATATAAATGACTAATTAGACAGATTGGTGCACAAGCTTGGTACCAGTGGGTGCCCTAGTTAGCAGCAGCAGAAGAGGATATTAATTCAGATCAGATTCAGTGAAATAATATTCAATGTTATTCATCAAAATCCTGCTATAAAACTCCGAGTAGATCCCCACCTGGTGTTACTGGTGTTCCTGGGGTCACTGTTGCTACTGAAATATCAGAATTAATGTGTTGTTTAGCTTAATTTTGGAGTTCATTGTTTGCAACATTCACATGATCCCCAGCAACTTGTCCATAAATGAGTTTCTGCTTTCATTTAAATATGTTGCCAAAAAGTAAAATTCTATTTAATTCATTTTTATTTCTATAGTGTTTTTAGCAATGGATATTGTCTTAAAACAGCTTTACAGAGATAAAGAGGTTAAAAGGTTTTTAAGATGTATAATGTCAGTGCCTATTAATTTGTTTCTTATAATTTTAAGCTTGTCTCTAATGTGCCAGCCAGTGCATCAGGGAGGACGGAAAAATCCTGAGTTGGAATAAGGAAGAAACTTTCAGAGGAACCAGACTCAAAAGAAACCCATCCTCATCTGGGTGGCACCGAATGTCCTTTCATTACAGTTCCATCATTGTTGAGGTGTGCTGTTATAGAAAACAGTTCAAGTTGTTGTCATTTTAACTGCAGACACATCTTAGACTGAAGCAATTGCAATCCCCAGAAAAAAGATTTGTATAAATTTATAATCAATACATTATAGAGTTTTATGTTTTTATTTTTTTTTTTACTTTAATTAGAAATTCTTATTTCTAACTAGTCAGGACAGGTGTGGAGGCCTGGGGTGCTTTTCAAAAGTGTTCAACAGGGTTGAGGTCAGAGCTCTACAGCAGGCCACACAAGATCTTCCTCTCTAACCCAGGTAAATCATATATTCATAGAGCTGGCTTTGAGCATTGTCATGTTGAAAAGGTTTGGGTCTCCTAGTTCACTTGAATGGAAAATTCATTGCTAACGCAGCCAAAGAAACCCTATACAGTTACAGTACAGAAACCCAAACTTCTCCAGACTGTAATAGTTTGGGTAAGATCCACATGTGGCAAAAAAAGTCATGTGTTCCAATACTTTTGTCTATATAGTGTATAACAAGGTATATGTGGGATTTTTTTTATTATTTAAAATTAAGATTAAACCACATTTATCCACAATAAACCACAAAAACTATTTTTTTTCTTTTAATCACCACATTATCTGTGTAAAGCTGCTTTGAGACAATGTTCATTGTTAAAAGTGCTATACAAATAGAAATTAATTGAATTGAATATTAATTTATAAAAAATTATTTAATCAATAATTGATAAAGTTAGTACTTTTTAGTAAGTGTTGTAGCTTAATAAAAAAAAGCTTATTACTAATCTAACACTTTTACTACCTTGAAAGTGTGTGTGTGTGTGTGTGTGTGTGTGTGTGTGTGTGTGTGTGTGTGTGTGTGTGTGTGTGTTCACAAACCTGAGGTTTATGAGTTTTTACTCTATTACATAATCTGACATGCAAGAAGATCATTAATCTTAAAATATATTGTATTGAAACTACAAATTCAAATGCAAAACTGTTGATACTGTATACGACTGCAAATTATATAAATAATATAAAAACATTACAAACCTGGTCATTGGTTCTAAACCAAATCATTTATTTGATTAGTGGATAAATTGTACAATGTAAATAATTAGGGAATGTAGACTGTGATGTGAAATAAGTGTTGATTTACTCTGACCACAGTCACTAACTCTACATCTTACTTCAGTTACTCCAATCAAAATGTTCTGCATCCACCACTGAGAGTAGTACTAATGACTCACTCACGCTGTCTGATCAGCATGTTGAGTCTACCAGGGGGCATATCACACTCTTGCTCTCAGCTCCTTCTTACATTGCGGCAGGTTTCTGTCTTGTTCCGTTCTCACAAACGATGTCCATCTGCCGTAATGACGTGGCGGATTATTACATACTGCTAATTTATAACTATAACTCACTTGAGTCCCATGGAACCATTTTAGAAAGAAGGAATTGTGTCACTATCTTGGTTCTACTGTATATACAGTGTAATATACTAAAATAACTGGAATAATTCATTAGAATTTTAATATATCTACCAGCAAAGGTTATTCAGTAAAATATACCACGGTTACATTTTTTTAGAAAAGGATGAATATACTTATATGTGAATGCAGAATAAAAACAGTTATAAAAATGTAACTTCTGTATGGAACAGTAGAGTCTTGGCTCATTCAAGTGTATTAAGCTCAGTATTTTTCCTTTTTTTCTATTGCTTTCCTCTTTACTTGTTTGTTTGTAATAAATGGACATTTGCCATCTCCCACCACCTGAACATAATCAACAGTCAGCTAAGTTTGTTGAATATTGAGTTCAGACTGTGCTGGACTAAATACTAGAGAAACATTGCCAAGTGATCAACACAACATCCTGTAGTCTAAGCACGAATGCAGTGTAGGAGTAGACGGTGAAACCCAACACGATGCCTAAGAGAACGAGAGGGCGGCCCTCGCTCACTTTATAGTTGGCAGAATTTTGATTTAAAGCCGGGATTCTTTCAAAGGCTGCCCACTGAGAAAATGTCCCCAGTTACAATGATGATAGCAGAGCATTTATTGCTGCAGCAATTACATAGACTAAAAACTCCCCAATGCCAAACATAAGCATATACTTCAGTAACATAGAACAACACTAACAGGTGTTATAACTAACATTGATTATCTTGTTGCAATGGCACCTGTCAGAGGATTGGATTATATAAGGAAGTAAGAGTTCCTGAAGATGTGTTGAAAGTAGGAAAAATAGGCAAGTGTAAAGATCTAAATGAC